>NW_021166902.1:155000-345000 GCF_900634415.1 Cottoperca gobio | reverse complement strand
TGTGTGTTGTTGTGGTGGGTGTGTACCGTGTGTGTGTCCGGTGTGTATCCTGTGTGTGTTCGGTGTGTGTGATGGGGAACGCGGAGAGCATGGAGAGCCAGCTCGCGGTGATCCGCTCCAGAGCCGCTCCGGTCCGCCTGCCGATGCCCGACCCGGCCGAGCTGGAGGAGAGGTTCTCCATCGCGCTGGTAAATAACACACACACACTATATATAAACACACACACACACTACATATACACACACAATATATACACACTACATATACACACACAGAGATATATACTGTGCATATAGTATTTATAGTGTGTGAGTATTTGTCCCTTCTGTCTATATTTTGTATATTGTTAATTGTTTATATATTTTACAATTAGCACCTACGCACCACAACAGATTCCTTGTAGGTGAAAACTTACTTGGCAATAAAAAAAAAAAAATATATATATATATACTATACACAGTATATACCTCTGTGTGTGTGTTAGGGCTATATATATATATATATATATATATATATATATATATATATATATATATATATATATGTATATATATATATATATATATATATATATATATATATATATATATATATATATATATATATATATGTATATATATATATATATGTATATATGTATATATATATATGTATATATGTATATATATATGTATATATGTATATATATATATATGTATATATGTATAAACACTGGGACTATAGCTACACATATAGACGTGTATAAACACTGGGACTATAGCTACACATATAGACGTGTATAAACACTGGGACTATAGCTACACATATAGATGTGTATAAACACTGGGACTATAACTACATATTTGGACAGTTTGTTGTTTGTGCTTGTGATGTTGTTACATGCATTTCGATTGAGTAGCATATTACCCCGGCAGCATTGAATCTTGTTTTGTGTATTTGTATTATTTTGTATTGTTTGCTTATTAGCATCTGCTATAAACAATCCAGTGCCACAGCCAATCACAGTCCTCTGCTGCCGACCCCGATCATCACGAGGCTGCTGGGAGTCACTTTGTTCCTTTACCATTTATCAAAATGTGCTAAAAAACAACAACACTCAATTGAAACTGATGTATTTGCAAGATTCTTGCTGTTCGGAGTTGTATCCTCATGATTGTTTGCACTTATTGTCGCTTTGGACAAAAGCGTCAGATAAATGAACTGTAATCGATCAAAAGGTTTTAAACTAAATACATTTCTGTGTTTTTCAGAATTCGATGAATTTGCCTCCAGATAAAGTGCGTCTGCTGCGTTCCTACGACAACGACAAGAAGTGGGAGCTGATCTGTGATCAGGTGGGTGCATCGTTAAAAACTCCAGCTCCACTTCCTGTCACATGCAGGTTGCTCATTATAATATTATAATGTGGATCTCCAAGAGCTGAGAACTAGCCAATCAGAGCAGAGTGGGCTTTCTTAAAGAGACAGGCGCTAAAACTGAAACTGAAACCGGATAGATCATAAGATTTATTTTAATAAAATACAAACTTAATGTCTTTACTACAGATGCAACCATTAAATTCCACACAAAAACTATTTTAATTATTTATTAATTATTGAAGTAATTTGAAGGAGATTATATTTGTTTTTGTAATATATATATTGTGTGTGTAGGAGAGGTTTCAGGTGAAGAACCCTCCACACACTTACATCCAGAAACTGAGAGGCTTCCTGGACCCGGCCGTCACACGCAAGGTGAGCTGGGAAATGGAGTTTGTAGATGATGTCATCATGACATCACAGGAGGTTTTCTGTCAGTATCTTTCTTGGACAAAGAAATGTTTATAGTTTATTATTATTAGAGATTATGATTTTTATTATTACTATAATTATTAGAGAGTATTATTATAATTCGTTATTATTAGAGAAGATTAAGTGTCAGTCAGAGGGAGAATCTCGTTGTTATAATATAATATGTTGTATTGTATTACTTACAGTGTCCTCCAGAATTATTGGCCTCTTTAGTAAATGAGTAAAATAGGCTGTAAAATGTCTTTGCTGTTTATCTTCTCGGCCTTTCACTCACAATATTGACAGAAATCTGAACTTTAGTTAAATTATTGAAAGAAAAAAAAGATGTTGACTTTATAAATATTTTTCTCAGAAACATGTGCCACAATTATTGGCCCCTCAGAAAATCTTATGATTAAAATCTGACTGAAGTATATTTCCAGTCATATCTTACATTCTTAGGTTCAGCTGTTTGATCAGTCAACCCTGACTTCCTGTTTCACTGGGGATTAATATGAGGTGACATCATCACTATGGGACAGACCCGAGAACACAGAGATGATATGTGATTTAAAGCAACATGAGAAGTTAAGAATCAGCCTGGAAGACACACACCGTGTGGAAGACGTGTGTGTACGCTGACACACACCGTGAGGAAGACGTGTGTGTACACTGACACTCACCGTGAAGAAGACGTGTGTGTACGCTGACACACACCATGAGGAAGACGTGTGTGTACACTGACACTCACCGTGAGGGGGACACACACTGACACGCACCGTGAGGGGGACACACACTGACACACACCGTGAGGAAGACGTGTGTGTACACTGACACTCACCGTGAGGAAGACGTGTGTGTACGCTGACACACACCGTGAGGAAGACGTGTGTGTACGCTGACACACACTGTGAAGAAGACGTGTGTGTACACTGACACACACTGTGAGGAAGACGTGTGTGTACACTGACACTCACCGTGAGGAAGACGTGTGTGTACGCTGACACACACCGTGAGGAAGACGTGTGTGTACACTGACACTCACCGTGAGGAAGACGTGTGTGTACGCTGACACACACTGTGAAGAAGACGTGTGTGTACACTGACACGCACCGTGAGGAAGACGTGTGTGTACACTGACACACACTGTGAGGAAGACGTGTGTGTACACTGACACTCACCGTGAGGAAGACATGAGGAGGACATGTGTGTACACTGACACTCCCCGTGAGGAAGACGTGAGGAAGACGTGCGTGTACACTGACACTCACCGTGAGGAGGACGTGTGTGTACACTGACACGCACCGTGAGGAAGACGTGTGTGTACACTGACACTCACCGTGACGAAGACGTGTGTGTACACTGACACACACCGTGTTATATTATTTTATGTTATATAATACACCCTAACTTTTTATCTTAAGAAAACTACTATGTTTGCATTTGAGCAACTTTTGCCTGAAATGTTAATCCGTATTCCTGTCTGTCTTTCTCTCTACCTGCCTGTCCCTCTGCCGGTCTGTCTGCAGAAGTTCAGAAGAAGAGTTCAGGAATCGACTCAGATGCTCAGAGAACTGGAGATTTCTCTTCGTACGAATCACATCGGGTATCCGTTTCTCTGATCACCTGTGTGTCTCTCTGATAAACCTGTCTGTCTCTGATTAACCTGTCTGTCTCTGATTAACCTGTCTGTCTGATGAAACTGTCTGTCTGCAGGTGGGTCAGAGAGTTTCTGAATGAGGAGAACCGGGGTCTGGATGTTCTGGTGGAATATTTGTCCTTCGCACAGTACGCCGTCACGTGAGTCTGAACCCACAGATGTTATTATTATTGAATATATTTATATATAATTTATATATTTATAGATCATTTAATATAATATTTATATATAATTTATATATTTATAGATCATTTAATATAATATTTATATATTATTTATATATTTATAGATCATTTTATATAATATTTATATATTATTTATATATTTATAGATCATTTAATATAATATGTATATATCATTTATATATATATATCATTAAATATGATTTAAGACAGTATTTAGTATATTATTAAATATGTTAGAAGACTGCCACATGCTTGATCTCTTCTTCATGTTTTCTGGTGCAGATGAACATCTATAGCGAGAGTTAGCATGTTTCCATCCCATAATACTGACGCTCAGGTGTTGATGTTCAGGTTCGATGGCGAGCAGCCAGAGGTCGCAGGAGACGCCGCGTCCATCGACTCGCCCTGGAGCCGCTCCATCGAGGATCTCCACGGAGACTGTAGCCTCCCCTCCCCCTCATCCTCCGCCCCCCGAGCAGCACGCCACTCCATCAGGTGACACACACACAGAGACACAGAGACACACAGAGACACACACAGAGACACACACAGAGACACACACAGAGACACACAGAGACACACACAGAGACACACACAGAGACACACAGAGACACACAGAGACACACACAGAGACACACAGAGACACACAGAGAGAGAGACACACACAGAGACACACACAGAGAGACACACACAGAGACACACAGAGATACACACAGAGACACACACACAGAGACACACAGAGAGAGAGACACACACAGAGACACACAGAGAGAGACACACACACAGAGACACACACAGAGACACAGAGAGAGAGACACACACACAGAGACACACAGAGACACACAGAGACACACACAGACACACACAGAGACAGAGAGACACACACACACACACAGAGACACAGAGAGAGAGAGACACACACAGAGACACACAGAGACACACAGAAACTCACAGAGACACACACAGACACACACAGAGACAGAGAGACACACACACACACACACACACAGAGACAGAGAGAGAGAGAGACACACACAGAGACACACAGAGACACACAGACTCACAGAGACACACACAGACACACACACAAAACACACAGAGACACACAGAGACACAGAGAGATTCGTATTTATTGTGAGGCAGATTTTGAGAGAACTTTTTAAATGTCTCTAAAAGTAAAAGTAAAGTCATTAATGTGACACGTCGCTTTATCTGGTGACCAATGAACTTTATAAACTTAATAAACTAATATCTGTGTGTGTGTGTGTGTGTGTGTCAGCTCTGCGATGGTGACTCGCTCCAACACGCTGCCGAGTCGTCGAACTCTGAAGAATTCTCGACTCGTCTGTAAGAAAGACGACGTTCACGTCTGTGTCATGTGTCTGAGAGCCGTCATGAACTACCAGGTAACACCTATATATACATATACTTTATATTTATCATATATATATATATATATATATATATATATATATATATATATACAGTGGTGGGCCGTCAGGGCCAGCAAGGCCTTCTCTGCTGGCCTAAACATCATCAGAATATACATTTAATTTTTATATATTTTCTTCCACAAATATGTCTTAAATTATTCCCCAGAGTCTATTCTCTTCATGGCATAGCTTTCCTCTTGGTTGCGCTGCTTCCAGCCTCAGATGGAGATTTGGAGGGCTGGCCTTTATGTTAGAGCTTTTATCCAATCATATTTCAGCCATGATGTGTTGCCAGGGTCCAAGAGATCTGCCCTGAGGCCTTCAGAAGCAACAGCGCCTGTCGCTTAAAGTGAACGGAGACAAAACTGTGGCGTTAACCAATCAGATGTCGAGTTGGCGACACCGGGGCCATCTAGCAGGCGTACGATAACGTCAGCACGTGCACGTGCACGTCTTTTGATTGGATACGCACTATTGAGAGGCAGAGCTATGCAGAGCTAGCAAACTGAACTTGAACGAGCTAATTTAGATTTCTACAAGCTGTTTGTTTTCAACCCACAATGGCTGAAGGAGGAGAAGAGATCAATTTGGTCGCAGATATATTTGCAACGCCATTTTCAAGACGAACTTTTCAAGAAAAGCTAGACATCGTGAGAAGAACGGCCAACCCCGACGCTAGCGAGCCTATCACAGGGTTTGTCCAACACTTTTAAATCACAGCCTCCGAGAGGCACTGCACACTGTACTGCTGAGAAAGCCTGCTATTTACAACTGATCGATTTGGTGTTTGGAGCCACACTGGGTTTGGAAACTTGAGTTGTCTAACCAAGGCAGCAACGAGACACCAAAGCACAGCTGGGCATTTACAAGCAACGGTGCTTTTGAAAACCTTTGGGACACCCGAGTGGATCTACAGCTCAACGAACAAGTGCGCAAGGAAACGGAGCTCCGCAACGAAAGGGTGAACAAAAATAGGGAAATGCGGATTTATTGATTAGAAATGCTTCAGAAATATTAATATAACTCTGTTGTACTTGACTATGTTAAGGTGATGCAACGCCCGGTGATACTGCGTTTCTGTCTAAATTTATAGTTTCTAGAGCAGGGGTGTCCAAACCTTTTTCACAGAGGGCCATATACAGAAACATATACGAAGGGCTGGGCCACTCAGGGGAGGGTGAGGGAGAAAGGCGATGGATATATCTCAAGCTTGTTAAACAAATAAGTTATTGGGCTTGTTAACACATCAACTAACGTTAGTTAGAAAATGTTAACAACTTTAATTGACTGAATGTATTGAAACATTGAGCTTATTAACATAAATACTGTGTAATATATGTTTTAACTCTCCTGTAATGGGAGCAGTGATGCTGTGGACTGAAGGATGCTGCAGGTCAGGAGTAAGTTTGGTGGTTGAGATACGAAGGACATCACAGAGATGCTGTCGCTCATTTAGGTTCTTAATCTGCTTTTGTTCAGAGAAAATGTTTGCTCACATATTTAAGTGGGGAAGTGCCCAACATGGAAGTTGTGTAGTTGTGTCTCAGAGAGACGGAGCTTCACACAGAATGCTTTCATGTAGCAGTCGGCTCTTGTTCAGTGTTGAGATGACCAGTAAGATCAACTAACCAGGTCTGCCAAACATGGTGGGTCTCTCAGCTCATGAAGAGGTCGCTCCTTCTCTTTCAAAAACAGATCAGTGTCTGATCTCAGGGAATAAACCCGCTGCAGCACGGAGCCGCGACTCAGCCAGCGCACATCAGAACGGTGGAGTGCGTCCACATTCAGCATCGACATCACAGGGAAGCTTGAAATCCTCTGTGGTAAAGTCCTCGTGCTCGAATTATGTTGTGCCCTTTAGACTCCTAAGACCAAGCAGCTCTTCCGTAACTTCCAAAAGTTATCATCAACTCCCCGCAAAAACAATGAACAGCTGTGCGGTGTCCGTCTCATCTGTGCTCTCATCACATGCAATCAGTAAACATCTAAAGCACAAGCTTTATCTGACACGTGATGTTTTAAGTTAGCTGGCAAGTCAAAACTGTGTTTCTGAGTTAGAACTAAGAAGTACAAAACATTCAAGCGCAGGTTTCTATCTGGGCCAAATTCCATTATACTTTTAGAATTTGCTGCGGGCCAATTAAAAATGGACTACGGCCGCAGTCGGCCCACGGGCCGTAGTTTGGACACCCCTGGTCTAGAGCCATGGCGTCATAATAATGGTATTAAGAGGTGGAATAATTCAGGTAGGACTGTGTATGACATCACTGAAGGCTTAGGTGTGAAATGCACGGCACGCCACTGTATGTATATATATATATATATATATATATATATACATACATACACTTTATATACTGTATAATACGTACTTTGTAATATATATATATATATATATATATATATATATATTCTAAAGTACTTTATATATATATATATATTTACTAAATAAAGTACTTTAACTCTTCTCCCTCAGTACGGATTCAACATGGTGATGTCCCATCCTCACGCTGTCAATGAAATCGCACTGAGCCTCAACAACAGGAACCCCAGGTACACAAAGTACACATATACTACACACAGTACACACATACTACGCACACAGTACACATATACTACACACAAAGTACACATATACTAGGCACACAGTACACATATACTCCACACACAGTACACGCATACTAGGCACAAAGTACACATACACTACTTATAGTACACACATACTACACAAATATACTACGCACAAAGAACACATACTTTACAAAAATTACACATAATACACACAAAGTACACGTACTACGCACAAAGTACACACTCTCACCTTTTCACCTGTCTGTCTCTCTGCACCTGTCTGTCTCTCTGCACCTGTCTGTCTCTCCTCATCAGGACGAAGGCTCTGGTGTTGGAGTTGTTGGCGGCAGTTTGTTTGGTCAGAGGAGGACACGAGATCATCCTGTCAGCCTTCGACAACTTCAAAACTGTAAATACACACACACACACACACACACACACACACACACACACACACAGACTGATGAATTATGGTTGAATTATTGGCTATTCATTGATTAATTGATCCATTTATTATTTTATGTTTTAATTGATGTATTGATCAATTAGTTGATGTCTTAATTAATTGGTCTGTTGCAGGTGTGTTCCGAGTCAATGCGTTTTGAGAAGTTGATGGAACATTTTAAGAACGAAGATGACAACATCGACTTTTTGGTACGAAGGATTTACTTTGTCTGAACTTTGAGCCTGCCCCAGCTCAATGGCCCTAATAAGCAGTCGTACACACATAATATTATTAAATAAATAATAACATTTACTTCCCTATGATTAAAGGTTAATAACTGGTTGCTAAGTGACTGTGTGTGTGTTGTTGCCGTGGTGACGGGGGTCAGGTGGCGTGCATGCAGTTCATCAACATTGTGGTACACTCGGTGGAGGACATGAACTTCAGGGTTCACCTGCAGTACGACTTCACCAAACTCAACCTCGACGAACACCTGGAGGTAAACCTGTCCACATGACCCGCTGTCAGCCATTCACAAGCCTGTCTCCCTGCGTTTTACCTGTCTCTCTACCTGTCTCACCCCAGAGGCTGAAGCACACGGAGAGCGACAGGCTGCAGGTTCAGATTCAGGCGTACCTCGACAATGTGTTCGACGTCGGCACACTGCTGGAGGACGCCGAAACCAAAACCGCCGCGCTGGAGCGAGTCGAGGAGCTGGAAGAGAGCCTGAGCACGGTGAGACAGACAGGTGTACTGACCTGTCTCACTCTCTGTGCTGTCGTACTCACATGTCTCTCTCTATGGGCTGTTGTACTGACCTGTCTCTCTCTCTGACCTGTCTCTCTCTCTGACCTGACTGTCTCTCAGATGTCGGAGCGTGTGCTGGACGTGGAGAACGAGGCAATGCTGAAGATCGTAGAACTGGAAAAGCAGCTGATGCAGACGAACAAGGAGCTTGACCACGCCAGGGTCAGTGCTGTTACCATGGAGACCGTAAAGACAAACACCTGTTATCATGGAGACCAATTAATACGGTTTACTACACAAAGGCCTTTTTAACATTAAAAAAGTATTATTTTAGAGTTTACGTTACGTACAGCTGAGTGTCATCAGCATAGAGGTTTAATTTAATGTTGTGTTTGTAGAATTAAACAAGAATGAAAATAGAATTAAAAACCTTGTTTTCTGAATAGAGTTTGGTTGATCAGGGCTATGCTAACCTAGTACCTGCTCCATCATCTGTTTCTGAACCTGATCAGTAAAGATTTCCTGAAATGTTGTACTGTTCCTCCCCCCCACTCCACCCATGCAGGAGGTGCATGCGAGCACAAACTCTCAGGTGCACACGCTGCGGCGGATAGTTCGGGAGAAGGACCAGACGATCCGACGGCAGAGTCGTCTGGAGCGCCAGGCGCAAGAGGCGCAGCAAGCCGGAGGACCTGGAGCTCCTCAACCCCCAAGAGGAGAGGGAGACGGGGGGGTGGGGGACTCCGCCTCCCCCTCACCTCCACCCTGTCCTAACCTGTCCCCCAGGTGAAACTTTGAATATTTTCATGAATATTTTATGATGTCACCAAAACATATATTTAGTTCTTGTGTTTATTTATGCTGTGAGTTAACCAATGATTGGTCTCCATAGTCCTGAGACCTTAGCCTATCACAGCATGGGACCAGGGATGAGCGGCGCTCCAGAGATGCCTGCCCCACCTCCTCCCCCCCCCTCCACCACCAATGCCAGGCTCATGTGAGTTTCTCCTCCACCAATCAGAGCGCTCGTTAAGATATTTTGTCATAAACTGCAGTAAAACTTCTAAATTCTCAGAATATTAAACATTTACTAACAAACATTTAAACTTTCTATTTGACTTTAAAGTGTCCAATGGGTCATACCCTGCTCCTCCTCCCCCTCCTCCCCCTCCTCCCCCCCCTCCTCCATGTCGGACCAGCGAGCTCTCGTCCTCCGTCCCCATGCCTCCCCCTCCCCCCCCCGTAGCCCCCCCTCTACCAGGGTCGGGGGGGTCACCCACAGTCATCTTCAACTCCGGACTCGCAGGTGAGACTTTGAATGATGCGTTCACGGGAAAGCTGCACAGAAAACATGGAATTTTAAGTATCACTCTCTCTCTTTAATGCCACAAATGACCAATTATCTCTTGTACAACATGTTTGGTTGAAGAGATAAAACCTCCAAGTTGTACGTTTCCTGCTTGTAATTGAAGAGTCAGGAGAGCTCATATCCAAATGTCGTATAAAATCACATTTAATTTGTGTGATTTACTTACTACAGCGGCACTTTCTGATTTGAAATAACTACTACTGGTAATTAACTTGTTGTTGTACCATGTTTTCTCTCGTTTTGCTGACAGAGGGTCCTCTCAAGTTATTCTGTACGTTTACTTACAATCTTACATTTAAACACCTTCCTCTTTATTTCATATTTCATCCTTCTGAGAGTAAATCCACTCACCTCAACTCTGCTCACCTGTCTCTCTGCTCACCTGTCTCTCTTGCGGTGCAGCGGTGAAGATAAAGAAGCCGATCCAGACGAAGTTCCGGATGCCGGTGTTGAACTGGGTCGCTCTGAAGCCGAGTCAGATCAACGGGACCGTGTTCAACGACATTGACGACGAGGCCATCCTGCAGGTAACATACAGATATACATACCTGTCTGTCTCTGTACCTATCTGTCTCTGAACCTGTCTGTCTCTCAGAATATTAATGTGGAGGAGTTTGAGGAGCTGTTTAAGACGAAGGCTCAGGGCCCGGCGGTGGACTTGACTCTATCCAGACAAAAACTTCCTCAGAAAGCTCCGTCCAAAGTTTCTCTGCTGGACGCCAACAGATCCAAAAACCTCGCCATTACTCTGAGGAAGGCCGGCCAGGGGTCAGAGGTCACCTGTCGCGCCATCCACACGTAAGTCCATGACTACCAATAAAAAAAGTGTAATAACCTCCACAAGTAACTCTACCATTAAGAGTAATAAGGTACAATTGGAGTGTAAAAGATGAAATTGGAAACAATCTTGATTTCCGGCTGAATGTCCGTTGATTGACGGTTCACTCGCTCTGTTCTTCTGGTTTTTAGTTTCATGGGTCCGGACTTACAGAGAGGTTCCCTGTAACTCAACACTTATTTTGTGTTTCTGCAGGTTCGACTTGCGGACGGTGCGGGTCGACTTTGTGGAGTGTCTGATGCGTTTCCTGCCGACGGAGGCCGAGGTGAAACTTCTCAGGCAGTATGAGAGGGACAGGAAACCTCTGGAGGCGCTGAGCGATGAAGACCGCTTCATGATGCAGTTCAGCCGTATCGAGCGTCTCAACCAGCGCATGACCATCATGACCTTCATGGGCAACTTCACCGACAACGTGCAGATGTTAACTCCGGTAAGAAGAACAGGGTGACAGGGAGGTAGAGAGACAGGTAGACAGACAGATGTGAACTGTCTCACTCTTTTGTGTTTCCTCTCAGCAACTCCACGCCATCATCGCTGCTTCAGTTTCTATAAAGTCGTCTACGAAGCTTAAGAAGATCCTGGAGGTCAGTGTTTTAATATAAATATATTTAAATATACAGTATGTGCACATATTGTCTTTGTGTATAATATGTATAATATATAATAAGAATTAAACTATATATTTCTGATGTAGATCATCTTGGCTCTGGGGAACTACATGAACAGCAGTAAGAGAGGAGCTGTGTACGGATTCAAACTGCAGAGTTTAGACCTGGTAACACACACACACACACACACACACACACACACACACACACACACACACACACACACACACACACACACACACACACACACACACACACATTACATTACAGTTCATTTAGCTGACAGTTTTGTCCAAAGCGACGTACAAAAAGTGCAAACAATCCTGGAGATACAGCAAGAATCTTGTAAGTACAATAGCTTCAAACAGGTACAATCGTATAAGTGAACACTGTCTTCAAATAAGCCAGTTTGAAGTGCAACATACAGAAACAATAGAATACAAATTCAACTATTAGCTATAAATAAGCTAAACCAATATTTAAGTGCAACATACAAAGAACAGTTATTTTGTTTTCTTCATTCGCCGAGGTGCAGTCGAAACAGGTGAGTTTTCAGTCTGCGACAGAAGGTGTTAAGTCTGCTGTCCTGACACCAATGGGGAGGTCGTTCCACCATTTTGGAGCAGGATAGCAAACAGGCGGTTTTGTTTGAGGGAAATCTGGGTCCCACTCGCAGTGAGGGAGTGGCGCGCTGATTGGCCGACGCAGAGCAAAGTGAATGCTCTGGGGTGTATGGTTCGACCATGGCCTGGATGTAGGAAGGTGCTGATCCATTCACAGCACAGTAGGCCAGCACCAGAGTCTTGAAGCAGATTCGGGCCGCCACTGGTAGCCAGTGAAGAGAGCGGAGAAGCGGTGTAGTGTGGGAGAACTTGGGTAGATTGAAGACCAGTCGGGCTGCTGCATTTTGGATGAGCTGTAGAGGTCGGATGGCACATGCAGGCAATCCAGCGAGGAGGGAGTTGCAGTAGTCAAGGCGTGAGATGACTAGAGCCTGAACAAGAACCCGCGTCGCCTTCTGAGTCAGTAGGGGACGTGTCCTCCTGATGTTGCACAGAGTGTCTGCAGGAGGGGACGTGTCCTCCTGATGTTGTACAGAGTGTCTCTGCAGGAGGGGACGTGTCCTCCTGATGATGTACAGAGTGTCTACAGGAGGGGACGTGTCCTCTTGATGTTGTACAGAGTGTCTCTGCAGGAGGGGACGTGTCCTCCTGATGTTGTACAGAGTGTGTCTACAGGAGGGGACGTGTCCTCCTGATGTTGTACAGAGTGTCTCTGCAGGAGGGTACGTGTCCTCCTGATGTTGTACAGAGTGTGTCTGCAGGAGGGGACGTGTCCTCCTGATGTTGTACAGAGTGTGTTTGCAGGAGCGGGTTGTTGCAGCGATGTTGGGACCGAAGGACAGTTGGTTGTCCAGCGTTACACCCAGATTCCTTGCAGTCAGAGTCGGGGAAACAGCAGAGGTGCCGATGTTGATTGTGAGGTCTTGAATGGGAGAGCCCTTACCCGGAAGGAAAAGGAGCTCAGTCTTGTCAAGGTTGAGTTTCAAGTGATGTGCGGCCATCCACCGAGAGATATCAGCCAGACAAGCAGAGATCCGTGCCTCCACCTGGTTTCAGATCTGGGAAAAGACAGAATCAGTTGAGTGTCATCTGCGTAGCTGTGGTAGGAGAAACCATGGGAGGGAATGATAGAGCCAATTGAGTTGGTGTACAGTGAAAAGAGGAGAGGCCCCAGGACAGAGCCCTGAGGTACCCCAGTGGTGAGTTGACAGGGGTCCGACATAGCCCCTCTCCATGTTACCCACACACACACACACACACACACACACACACACACACACACACACACACACACACACACACACATTTATATTTGAGGACAATGTATAAAGTGTGTTTGTCCTTCAGCTCCTGGAGACAAAGTCCACAGACAGGAAACAGACTTTGCTTCATTACATCGGCAACGTGGTGCGAGATAAATATCCTGCCAAGAGTTTATTTTACAACGAACTTCACTACGTGGACAAGGCTGCTGGAGGTGAGTGTGTCGGCCAATCAGAGCGCTGCGAACACATCAGACCACCTGTCTATCTTACCTGTATATCCTCACCTGTATATCCTCACCTGTCTGTCCTCACCTGTCCGTCTCCCCTGTCTGTCTTCACCTGTTTATCCTCACCTCTCTGTCTCACCTGTCTGTCCCTCATCTGTCTCACCTGTCTGCAGTGAGTCTGGAGAACGTGCTGTCTGATGTGAAGGAACTGCAGCGCGGCATGGAGCTCACCTGGAGAGAGTTCAGTGTCCAACACAACGCCATCCTGAAAGACTTCATCAGCCGGCACGAGTCCCGGCTCAGCAAACTGCAGGAGGACGCACGCATCGCTCAGGTGGGACACACACAGACACATTAGTATGAGCTGATGTTATCCAGAAAAAAACAATAATAAGTCTTGAAATGTTACGATTTTATTCTTGAAATGTTACAAATGTATTCGTCCTTTAAATGTTACGTCTTTATTCTCGTAACATTAGTAAGAAACAACAATAATAAACTTACATTTTCTTGATGCTGATGACATTACTGCCGGTCATCCAATCACAGCGCAGCAGAAAGACGTAATTTCTGTAAAAGTCCATTTTAAAAAAAGGTAAATAAAGTCAATAATTGTAAATCGTGCTTTCACTGTAAAAATGTATGTGATGTTTTTCTTTCTCTTTGATTTCCCTTCAGGATGCGTTTGAAGACTCTGTGAAATTCTTCGGAGAAAGTTCGAAGACTATGCCACCGTCCGTCTTCTTCCCGATATTCGTACGTTTCATTAAAGCGTACAGGGTGAGTAAACAAGTTCTCGAGTCTGCATTAAGCCAGTCATTGAGTCTTCTTTAAACAATTCATCGAGTCTTCATTAAACAAGTTATCGAGTCTTCAGAGGTGTGTTTTAATGTGTGTGTGCGTGCGTGCGTGTGTGCGTGCTGTGTGTGTGTGTGTGTGTGTGTGTGTGTGTGTGTGTGTGTGTGTGTGTAGCTGGCAGAGGAGGAGAACGAGCAGAGGAGACGTCAGGAACAAATGTTACTGGAGAAACTAGAGCAGGAGGAGCAGCAGGAGGAGGAAGAGGCAACCAAGGTGAGACCCACCTCTCACATCTCTGCTCTCACCTCTCGCATCCCACCTCTCACATCCCACCTCACATCCAACATTTCACCTCTCACCTCGTCTCGTAACGTCTTCCCCCCCCCCCCACCCAGTCTCCCTCCCACAGGGGGAAGCGGCAGCAGCAAGAACTTCTCACAGAGATCCGACGACGACAAGGGAAAGACAGCCGCCATGTTTATGAGGGGAAAGATGGAGCCATCGAGGACATTATTACAGGTTTTTATTATTATTATTATTATATATATACATTATTATAGGTCATTATTATATATATATATATATATATATATATATATATATATATATATATATATATATATATATATATATATATATATATATTAGGGCTGTCAAGCGATTAAAAAAATATATTAATATTTATTGCAATACTATTTCTCCAATATCTTGTTTGCCAGAATTATCTTAGACAACACAGACCATCAGTTTGACATAAAGTGCAATTTCAAATCTGCCATAACATCTTTCATTGCACAATAAACAATATGTTTAAAAGTTGTGTATTTGACGCCATGTGTGAAGCCTCCGTTAGCCCTCTGTCCTCCACCACCTGCAGTCCATTGCAATACATTTCTGATGGAGTTGTTAATGTGTCTCAGGTAGACTGACTCATTCTGCGTCTGAACGCCTGATCGAGAGATGACAAGACGGGTCGCTATATATATATATATATATATATATATATATATATATATATATATATATATATATATATATATATATATATATATATATGTATATGTATATATATATATATGTGTGTATATATATATATATATATATACATTCTCTGCTGCAGGAATCACACAGAACGGAGCATCAACAGTTACATCCGGGAGATTATTAATGTAAACTTTCCATTCACTGGGCCAAGTAACGTTTTCTCATTCACTTCATCATGTTGACGAGGCTGCTGTGGCCGCGTCGCGTCGGGGCATCTAAGAGCGCGATTAATCTGCGTTAATTTTTTTGTCGCGTTATTTTTTCTGTGATTAATTAATCAAAATTAACGCACTAATTTGACAGCCCTAATATATATATATTATATATTATATAGGTAATTATTATTATATATATTATACAGGTATGTATTGTTGGGTATATATTATTATATATGTTATTATAGGTATATGTTATTATATATTTTATTACAGGTATATGTTATTATATAGGTATATATTATTATAGGTATATTTTATTATAGGTATATGTTATTATTTAGGTATATATTTTTATTATATATATTATTACAGATATATTATATATATATATTATATATTATACAGGTACATATTATTATTATATGCAATTACAGGTATATATTATTATATACATGTTATTACAGGTATACATCATATATATTATACAGGTACACATTATTATATATTATTACAGGTATATATTATTATTATATATGTTTTTACAGGTAAACATATGTCATCACAGGCCTCAGGTGTTTTCTGTCTTTTGTCTGATTCTGTTTCCTCTCACCTGCAGCTCTAAAGACCGTCCCCTTCACGGCGCGGTCAGCCAAACGCAGCTCCCGCTTCTTCTGTGAGCCCCCCCCACCCTGAGGAGCACTACTGACGGAGTGGGGGAGACGTGGAGAAAGAGAGAGAGAGAGAGAGAGAGAGAGAGAGAGAGAGAGAGAGAGAGGACGTGGAGACAGAGAGACAGAGAGAGAGAGACGGGGAGACAGAGAGATGGGGAGACATACGTGGAGAAAGAGAGACGGGGAGACAGATACGTGGAGACAGAGAGACGGGGAGACTGAGAAACGGGGAGACACGGAGACATAGAGACGGGGAGACACGGAGACTGAGAGACATGGAGAAAGAGAGACAGAGAAGAGGAGACAGAGACGGGGAGACAGATACGTGGAGACAGAGAGACGGGGAGACTGAGAAACGTGGAGACAGAGAGACAGAGGAGACAGAGACGGGGAAACGGGGAGACGTGGAGACTGAGAGACAGGGACACGCAGGTGTAAAAACATTGTTTCTTCACTGCTTATATTTTGCTTTCACTCTTCAGCCGAGAGGAAAAACTTTGAGATATTTGAAGATTTTTTTAGTTTTGGGCATTTTTTTTAAGCACAAATTGATATGAACATAAAAACATGCGGACGGAAACGCACTTTTAGAGTTTATAGGTCAGCATGTTCAGCTGGCCATATCCACTTTTAAATCGATGGGACCAATCAGCACTTTGAACTTTAGTTTGTTCTGCTCCATGTGACCTGATGACATCATGTTTTGTATGTTGTTTTATTGGTCAGGTTCCCTGAGATGCTCCACACCAAACTCCATTCACAAATGTGTCAATTTAGCGTCTGTTGATGCAGAGTTGTGGTTCTGTGGTTGTTCTCCGGGTTCCTTCGCTGCGTGTCTTTAACTGGATCTTTTACAGGGTTCTGCTTTCATTACATTGTGTTTTACTGTATAAACAAGCCTTGATCCTTTATTCCCGGGTCAGATACCTCGTTTAGAAAATAAAGATGTCGCCGCGCAGTAAAGCAAGCATCGCCCCACCGAGTGAAGACCTTTAATCTGGAGCACAAACATATTTTATCCAGAAACAAAATGCAAGTATTCAGAAACCTGGAGCTACTAAAGGATTCTGACATTAAGAAGACAAACTGACCTGATTCAGGATTATGGATGAAGGTCAGGATGCGGGGGGGCCGGGGGGGGACTCCTGTACAGAAACAACATGGACACACGTGTTGTTGTCCTTCATGGACTACGTTTACATGCACTAATATTCCTCTTTTATTCTGAAAAGCATGTAAACAAAATCTTCTGACGTGTAGCTCACGATAACTTCTTTTGTCACTTTAAGAGCATTTTATGATATAATCATAATATAACAACATAATAATCCAAGTTAACCCTTTCAAAGAGTAATTCACTTTTATTTCTTAAGACTATTTAGACATAAAATATGAAAGTCTGTTAAAATTTAACAAATTATTATTATATTATTATAATTATATTAATTTTCATTAACAAATCGTGTTTTTCAGAATAAAATGAAAACATGTAAACATGCCCCCCCCTGTATGTCAGACCTTTAAATCACTATTTGAAGATAAAAAAGTAAACAGCACAAAGTTTTCTATGTGTAAATAAGTTTTCTAGAAGCTGTGTCGTCGTTCCTTTAGTGTTTGTTGTTGTTGTGATTCTGCACCTGGTGGTGTAAATAAACGCACCGTGTCTACACAACGTGTCGCCCTCATACCTTTAAGACACTTACACACACAACATGTACTTTTCTACCACCTGCTGACGCAGCGTGGCATCATGGGTGTTGTAGTCTTCAGCTTCTCCCGTTTGGGATTCCTTCAAGTCCAGACAGATAAAAAATGTACATAAAATATAGGAACGTTTTTCGAAAAATATGTAATTTGGCTTCACTGTTTATTGATTTATTATAGGAACTGAGGTTGAACTTCCAAAATCACATGCTTGCCACCTGTATTAACTCAGCTGCAGATCTTCAACACTAACTGTTTTATTTTCACTCATTCTACAAAGAACAGAACATTGGATTGGCTCTCTGTGTCACAGCATCCTAATTTCTGATTGGCTGTCTCCCTCATTTATTTATGAATCAACATTCAAACTACAATCAGATTTTTGTTAGTGAGGATTAAAGACGACGTCCTGCAGCTGAAGGTCATCCAAAGAATGAGTTTGAAGGATGACCTTTGACCCCGAGTCCGGTCACCTGCGCACACACACACACACACACACACACACACACACACACACACACACACACACACACATACACAGTCAGTCTCTCTGTTGGGGTCCATTGAAAGACAACTTCCAGCTTTCTATCTGAGGTTTCTCCGACATCCATCAGGATAGTAGATTAAAATATTTAAGGACACGTCCTCACCCTGAAAGTTCCTCCGGCCAGCGGCTGCTGCCGGCTCTCTGATTGACTGAGGCCAAGACTGGCTGAGGTCACGTAGAGGTCGGAGAAGTCCGGACCGCCAAAACAACAGGAAGTCGTCTTCGCCACCGGCAGAGAGACGGTCTGCAGCCGCACACCTGAGAGAGACAACAGGTATAACCTGAGAGACAACAACAACAGGTATAACCTGAGAGAAACAACAGGTGTGACTAACCAGTATTGGGGTCGATGTTGATGACTCGTCCTCCGTTGTAACACGCCACCCAGAGACGACCTTCAGCATCGACCGTCATCCCGTCTGGAAGCCCCTCCCCCTCAGCCATACGATACACAATGCGCCGATTACCTGGGCAACACATATATAAAATATGAAGTCTGTGTACTGCAGTATAAGTACATACTTATTGCAGTATAAGTACACAGTTACCGAGGTTTCCGGAGTTCAAGTCGTAGTCGAAGGCATCGACAGTCAGAGACAAACTATCGATGTAGAAAAACGTCTTCTGATCCAAAGACCAGTCCATCCCGTTAGAAATATCCACCTGAGGGACAGACAGATACAGACAGACAGGTATCTGTGTCATGTGTTGGGTCACAGACAGGTACAGAGAGACAGGTACAGAGGGACAGGTACAGACAGACAGGTACCTGTGACAGGTGTTGGGTCACAGAGAGGTCAGAGGTCACAGAGAATAAAGATCCTTGTTGTCTCTGAACCTCTGCAGGTCGCTGCTCCTCCCCCATCGTACCTGAGAGATCACACACACTGTTACCACGGCAACACGAGACAAGACAACTCATCACACACTGTTACCATGACAACATTCACACGGACCTGCTTCCGTCATGTTTTAATATTGTTTGTTTAGTAAAGCGGACTTTACATCACGATACTCCCAACTTGCATCGTAAAGGTAAAATAACGTTAGAGACCGACCTGCCAGCAGGCGTCCGATCGGATCCACCTTCCCATCGTTCAGACGGTTTCTCGGTTTGTCCTCGTCGACCTCCACCAGTGATGTCATCATCTGAGTCGACCAATCAACAGCCACAAGGCTGCGACCCACACCTGCAACGTAACCACCTGAACGTCGAGGAACCACGAAACCCACCGAGTCACCTGAGAAGAAAATAAATAATAAAATACAGACAGACAGGCAGGCAGATAGAGAGACAGACAGGCAAGCAGATAGAGAGACAGACAGGCAGGCAGATAGAGAGACAGACAGGCAGGCAGATAGAGAGACAGACAGGCAGGTAGAGAGACAGACAGACAGACAGACAGGTAGAGAGACAGACAGACAGACAGGTAGAGAGACAGACAGACAGGCAGGTAGAGAGACAGACAGACAGGCAGATAGAGAAACAGACAGACAGGTAGAGAGAGAGACAGACAGACAGGCAGGCATATAGAGAGACAGACAGGCAGGCAGAGACAGACAGGCAGGCAGATAGAGAGACAGACAGGTAGGCAGATAGAGAGACAGACAGGCAGGTAGAGAGACAGACAGACAGGCAGGTAGAGAGACAGACAGACAGGCAGGTAGAGAGACAGACAGACAGGTAGAGAGACAGACAGACAGGCAGACAGACAGAATTAATTATTTAATAATAAATCATCTCTGAATCTTTGCTGCGTGCTGATTGGCCGACCTGTATCCACAGACTCGCTCTGATTGGTCGTTGGGCTCCAGCGGTGGATTTTCCACCCAGCAATGTCGACAAACATCAGCATCTGCTGTGACTCCTCCCACAGCGGCCCTTCACCAATCAGAGCGCCCGCCTTCACCACGCACTCCACCTTCACTGATGACATTGTACTTTCGACAAGAGAAAATAAGAATATAAACTTTATCAAAGTGAATTTGACAACAAATGTACTTATAAAATACAGTATCATTGGAGTAATATAATTAATGTACGTTTAAGTTTCATGTACTACCATGTGTACAACTCCAGCACTGGACATTAAACTGTTATAATTACATGTACATGTACATGTACTCTACGGCTGCGGAGTTTAATGTCCAGTACTAGAGTTGTACACATGATAGTACTCAGTCGGCTACTACAGAATTACCTGAAGATATTTGTTGGAAGTCTCGGAGGTAATATCAAAACAACAGAACGGGTCAGCGACGTCAGTTTGTTATGGACTGAGCGGAGATTTAAGTCTTTGGTGGAGTTTGGTGCACGCGGATGTGAAGGGACTCAGTCACGCGACTTATACTCGCAACACAAACTGTACCTGCAGCAGGGATCCTTTAAACTACCTTCACTCGGAGGTTTTCAGGCTCGCGTGACAAACAACCAGCTGACTAAAACGCACTTAACCGGAAGTACCAACTCAGCAGAAACACCGCATTTAATGTGTTATTCAGTAAGATTACCACACACACCCACACCCAATCACCCACCCACACACACACACTTTATTGATTTATATGTCATTTAAAATATAAAATAAAATATAAAATATAAAAATATAATTTATTGACACATATTCACTTATAACCATTTATTTAGATTTCTTATGAACTTAAAATAGACATTTAGACCAGAGAATAATCAAAGCTTCACGTAAATAAAATAAATTTAAACAAAGAAGAAATTAATTTTAAAAAATGATCAAAGTTCAAATATTAAATAACAGTCAAACCAGGCGGGGTCATTTTTGACCGCAGAGGAGAAAAGGTGTATGGCATCGGGAGGACATTACGAGGGATAATATTAAATTCATATAATGTTATCCAGGGAACTCAGGCACAATATAACAAAAAAAATAAAATATAACAAAAAACAGTAATAACACATCCTGATGGTTCTCTGGGGAAAGGCTTTTAATTTGAAGGGGCAACAACAGGAAATGACCAGTAAGTTCAGACAGAAACACAGAAGAAGAAAACTGCGTCTTTCTCTTCTTCTACTCTCAAATATTCAAACTGCATCTGCAGTATCAGCTGGAAACAGAAGGATCACTTTCTGGCAGCAGACCGTCGGCTGTCTCCCTGAATGGAGGATCACTTTTTGGCGGCGGCAGCTCTGTTCAGCCTGTCAATCAGCAGGTGATCGGAGGCGGAGCATCTGGCGAGCACCGCCCCCATCTCTGATTCGTTCTTACGCTCGATGGCAGCGTCTGCCGCTCCCTCCAGGTCGCTGACAGGAATATAAGAAGAGGAGTCACCTGATTGGTCGAAACTCACCTGTCTGATGATGTCACTGATGATGTCACAGTCTTACCTGACTGCCAGGTGAGCTTTGACCCTCTGCTCTGGCGTCACCTTGGAAACGTACTTCTTGGCTTCGTACTTGTTGTTGCTCTTCATGCAAACGTCAACAAACGCCTGAAGAAGAGAAGTGCTGAGAATCATGGGAAGTGAAGTTCTTTAACCTTTATATAAAATGACACATGCCTGGACCACGTTGCTAAGCAACCATAATTAAATGATATTATATTAAATTAAATAAATAATAATTTTATGGGTGATGATGGTCTAGTGCAGGGGTGTCCAAACTATTTTCACTGAGGGCCACAAACAGAAAAATATGCGAAGGGCTGGGCCACTCATACTTTTGAGGTATATTGCCTAAAAAACAAAATCAAGGGGGGGAGGGGGTGAAATGGGGATGGATATATCTCAAGCTTGTTAAACAAATAAGTTATTGGGCTTGTTAACACATCAACTAACGTTAGTTAGAAAATGTTATCAACTTTAATTGACTGAATGTATTGAAACATTGAGCTTATTAACATGAATACTGTGTAATATATGTTTTAACTCTCCTGTAATGGGAGCAGTGATGCTGTGGACTGAAGGATGCTGCAGGTCAGGAGTAAGTTTGGTGGTTGAGATACGAAGGACATCACAGAGATGCTGTCGCTCATTTAGGTTCTTAATCTGCTTTTGTTCAGAGAAAATGTTTGCTCACATATTTGAGTGGGGAAGTGCCCAACATGGAAGTTGTGTAGTTGTGTCTCAGAGAGACGGAGCTTCACACAGAATGCTTTCATGTAGCAGTCGGCTCTTGTTCAGTGTTGAGATGACCAGTAAGATCAACTAACCAGGTCTGCCAAACATGGAGGGTCACTCAGCTCATGAAGAGGTCGCTCCTTCTCTTTCAAAAACAGATCAGTTTCTGATCTCAGGGAATAAACCCGCTGCAGCACGGAGCCGCGACTCTGCCAGCGCACATCAGAACGGTGGAGTGCGTCCCCGTATTCAGCATCGACATCACAGGGAAGCTTGAAATCCTCTGTGGTAAAGTCCTCGTGCTCGAATTATGTTGTGCCCTTTAGACTCCTAAGACTAAGCAGCTCTTCCGTAACTTCCAAAAGTTATCATCAACTCCTCGCAAAACAATGAACAGCTGTGCGGTGTCCGTCTCATCTGTGCTCTCATCACATGCAATCAGTAAACATCTAAAGCACAAGCTTTATCTGACACCTGATGTTTTAAGTTAACTGACAAGTCAAAACTGTGTTTCTGAGTTAGAACTAAGAAGTACGAGTCCGGACCCAGACGCCGACCTGTCCATCCACCTGGTCATATTAATACTCACATTCCTCGAGGCACAGAGGAGGTGGAGTTGCGGCCATATTTTACTCAAACCTCTTGATCAATCCTAACCCTAAACTAAACTATAACTCTTTTGTTCTTACGCTCTCAAACCCAACATGGAAACAATAAAGCCAGTTTACAATTACACTTGAATTTTTACATTTCGTCCACTAAAATATGCGTCACCCTGCAGGTGGCTAATCTTGAGTTTCCGACCCCCGGCTAACTCGGTAAGCTAACAATGGATACAACTAAAAAAAGAAAAGTCTCGGAGGAAAAAAGAGAGTTTAATTCTGCGTGGACAGATGCATTTGCTTTTACTGCCAATGATGATGGCTTACCTGTCTGCTTGATATGTGGCGAGAAATTAGCTAACAACAAAAAATGTAATGTCGAAAGACATTTGAAGAACAGACAGATAGCATTTGCCGAAAAGTACCGAGTTGGAGATGTGCGAAAAAAAGCGATTTCTGAACTTCTGCTGAAAGTGGAGCAGAGCAAATATTCTTTCGAGAAATGGATGAAATCTTCAAACTCAACTACTGCTGCTAGTTTTGTGGCCGCTCAGGAGCGTGGAAAGTCGTTTACAGATGGAGAATACATGAAAGAAGCATTCTTAAAAATATCAGAGCATCTATTTTTGGACTTCGAAAACAAAGAAGAAATAGTTCAGAATATTTGAGATATGTCTCTCTCTGCAAAGACCGTCAAGGACAGGGCCATTAAAATGTTAACACACATCACCAAACAGCAAATTGAGGACATCAATTCAGCTGAAGCATATTCAATTGCTTGTGATGAGTCAAGTGATGTAAATGATGTTGAACAGACAGCGCTGTTATGCAGGTATGTGAACTCTGATGTGGTGCAGGAAGAAATAATTGAGTTGACACCTAAAGAGTTTGGTGTTGGTGTTGTCCTAATAATATATATATATATATATATATATATATATATATATATATATATATATATATATATAGTATATACAACTTAAACTTATGAAAAATGTGTTGCGGCTCCAGACACATTTTATTTGGTGGAAGAGGTGGCAAAATGGCTCTTTTGATAGTAAAGGTTGCCGACCCCTGGCCTATACGGACCCGGACCTATAATCAATAAATTATTAAGGGCTTTTCTATTTTAACCGGCGCAGCTTCACTCCGCTCTGTTTCACGAAGGGCGGGGCTTCGCTCCTGACACACACACACACACATCACAGGACGCACCCCCGCCCCGTCGCACGGACCTCATCCAGAGGAAAGTTTCTCTAACTGGACCTCTTTTAATTTTAGTTGAATACCCCTGGTCTAGTGCATCAAACAAAGTAAACAAAGTAAACAGTGTAAACAAAGTAAACAGAGTAAACAGTGTAAACAAAGTAAACAGTGTAAACAAAGTAAACAGAGTAAACAGTGTAAACAAAGTAAACAGAGTAAACAGTGTAAACAAAGTAAACAGTGTAAACAAAGTAAACAGAGTAAACAGTGTAAACAAAGTAAACAGAGTAAACAGTGTAAACAAAGTAAACAGAGTAAACAGTGTAAACAAAGTAAACAGTGTAAACAGTGTAAACAGTGTAAACAAAGTAAACAGTGTAAACAAAGTAAACAGTGTAAACAAAGTAAACAGAGTAAACAGTGTAAACAAAGTAAACAGAGTAAACAGTGTAAACAAAGTAAACAGAGTAAACAGTGTAAACAAAGTAAACAGTGTAAACAAAGTAAACAGAGTAAACAAAGTAAACAGTGTAAACAAAGTAAACAGTGTAAACAAAGTAAACAGTGTAAACAAAGTAAACAGAGTAAACAGTGTAAACAAAGTAAACAGTGTAAACAAAGTAAAAAGAGTAAATAGTGTAAAAAAAGGGTTAGGGTTAGGGTTACACAGAGGAATGTGAAATGAGAGGAAGTTTAAGATGTTTTGAAAGCTCCTCTCTAGCTTTGAACTTCAACACGCATGAATGTAAAATCTTTCGATGTTGCTTCTTCTTACCAGGTAGCCAATAGGAGACTTCTTGCTCTTTGAGAACTTCTCCAACTCGTCCCACTCCTCTTTCTCCGCCAGAGACTTCAGCTTCAACCACCAATACCTGAGACACAGGTGGAGAGACATTAAAGTGCAAACAGCAGCATGAGTTCAGCCAATTACAGCAGACAGCTGTCTCACCTTTTGTCAGGAACTTTGAAGTCTCTGTAAAGTTGTTCTGCCTGTTTGTGGAGTCCTAAAGCCAGCAGAGCCTCCATGGTGGCCTGCACAGAGAGCAGACCGTTAGCCCCCCCTTATTATACGTAGAGCCTCCCTTAATATACATAGAGCCTCCCTTATTATACGTAGAACCTCCCTTATTATACGTAGAGCCTCCCTTAATATACATAGAGCCTCCCTTATTATACGTAGAACCTCCCTTATTATGCGTAGAGCATCCCTTAATATACGTAGAGCCCCCTTATTATACATAGAGCATCCCTTAATATACGCAGAGCCTCCCTTAATATACGTAGTGCCCCCTTTAATATACGTAGAGCCTCCCTTAATATACGTAGAGCCCCCCCTTAATATACATAGAGCCCCCTTTAATATACGTAGAGCCTCCATTAATATACGTAGAGCCCCCGTTTATATACATAGAGCCCCCTTTAATATACATAGAGCCTCCCTTATTATACGTAGAGCCCCCTTAATATACATAGAGCCCTCTTTAATATATGTAGAGCCTCCATTAATATATGTAGAGCCTCCATTAATATACGTAGAGCCCCCGTTAATATACATAGAGCCTCCCTTATTATACGTAGACCCTCCTTAATATACATAGAGCCCCCTTAATATACGTAGAGCCCCCTTAATATACGTAGAGCCCCCTTAATATACGTAGAGCCCCTTTAATATATGTAGAGCCCTGTTAATATACGTAGAGCCTCCTTAATATACATAGAGCCCCCTTAATATACGTAGAGCCTCCATTAATATACGTAGAGCCTCCCTTAATATACGTAGAGCCCCCTTAATATACGTAGAGCCTCCCTTAATATACGTAGAGCCTCCCTTAATATACATAGAGCCCCCTTTAACATACGTAGAGCCCCCTTAATATACGTAGAGCCCCCTTAATATACGTAGAGCCCCCTTAATATACGTAGAGCCCCCTTAATATACGTAGAGCCTCCCTTAATATACGTAGAGCCCCCTTAATATACATAGAGCCCCCTTTAATATACGTAGAGCCCCCTTAATATACGTAGAGCCTCCATTCATATACATAGAGACCCCCTTAATATACATAAAGCCCCCTTTAATATACATAGAGCCCCCTTAATATACATAGAGCCTCCCTTAATATACATAGAGCCCCCTTAATATACATAGAGCCCCCTTAATATACATAGAGCCTCCCTTAATATACATAGAGCCCCCTTAATATACATAGAGCCCCCTTAATATACATAGAGCCTCCCTTAATATACATAGAGCCCCCTTAATATACATAGAGCCCCCTTAATATACATAGAGCCTCCCTTAATATACATAGAGCCCCCTTAATATACATAGAGCCTCCCTTAATATACATAGAGCCCCCTTAATATACATAGAGCCTCCCTTATTATACGTAGAGCCTCCCTTAATATATGTAGAGCCCCCTTAATATACATAGAGCCCCCTTAATATACATAGAGCCTCCCTTATTATACGTAGAGCCTCCCTTATTATACGTAGAGCCCCCTTAATATACGTAGAGCCTCCCTGAATATACGTAGTTAGAGCCCCCTTTAATATACGTAGAGCCTCCCTCATTATACATAGAGCCCCACCCCTTAACGCACATATAGCCCCGCCCCTTTATTGACCTGTAATGAAAGGCCCAGAAGCCCCGCCCCTTTCTCGTCATCCAGTTTGCGTTGGAAACGCAGGAGACGCATCTCGTCCTCTGTGGCCTAAAGAAACAATAATGAAACATTGTTTACTTTCTACCTGCGCAAATAAACATCAAAATGTTATAGTTTCAATGTAAAACATTATTAGTGGGAGTTTTACCTTTGCAGAAAACTCGTTCTTGGCCTTGTTGTATTCGTCTACAGCACTCTGTAGGAGAGACAGACGGCTGTCTAACCTCTGCAGAAAGACAGGCAAAGAGACAGACAGTTATGAAATGCAGCGTGGTAGTTTGGTCTGTAGTTACCTTTTCTCTGTAGCTCGCTGTAACGTGGTAGTTTGGTCTGTAGTTACCTTTTCTCTGTAGCTCGCTGTAACGTGGTAGTTTGCCAGTTCCTGATGATCATCGTCCTGATTATAAAGATCCTTCAGAGTTTCCTGTTCCTGCAGCTTACAGAACTGAAACAGATTCATAATAAACTTCAAAGTAAAAAACTAATTACAGATTAATAAATATTAAATGAAATTCATAAATAATAAAATACAGATAATTTAGAGATAATTATTTGTTTTTTTATAATAATAATAATACCGGTAATTACCTGTCTGTAGAGGCTCAGTGCAACCGGTTGGTTCCTCAGAGTCATGAAGAAGTCGCCTCTGTTCATCTCGTTCTTCAGGTACGTCACCACGGTGTAAACTGGGAGCACAGTGGGACATCAGGGGGGGGGCTAACAGACTCACAGGTGGGGGCGGGACTAACAGAATCACAGGTGGGGGCAGGGCTAACTCACCTAGGTCAGTGTCTCCACTCTCCACAGCTTTACTGAGAGCCAGCTGACTCCTCTTCATCTTCAACAGCAGAGGAACCTGCTCCCCGGAGCGAGCCTCAAAGTCCAACAGCTAAAACACAAATATATATATATACTATATATACGTTGCTCTTGAACCACAGACCACATGGTCCAGAGAGGGGGTGTGGTTAACAGGTCTCAGGTGTTGCAAATCAATAAATGACTGCTTGCTCCAGATAATCAGGTGTGTGCATGATGGTCAAACCAAACCGATGGCTGTGTCGATTATTCCTCCTAAATATTTAAGTCGGTGTTCCTGCCCCGCTTCATTATTTCAGCTTCAGCTTCAGCTTCAACTTCAGCTTCAACACACACACACACACACACACACACACACACACACACACACACACACACACACACACACACACACACACACACACACACACACACACACACACACCTTGATGGCGAGCTCAGTGCGTCCACACTCGTAAGCTTTGGCTGCGATGTGCGAGTAAGAAACACCAGGTGAGTCTCCCACCTTCACACACACCGCCCGGGCGATGGCCTCGTCTGTCAGGTCCTTCTGCTGCACCTGCACGTGGCAACAACCACAGGTGAGACAGGTAAGACGGTGTGACAGGTGAGACACGTGAGTGAAGTGAGACAGGTTACCTTGCATGAGGCCCAGTGTTTGAGCACTCGACTGACTCCCTGATAATCTGGAATCTTCAGGTAACGGCAGATTTCTATCGCTAAAGGATAAAATTGTCGATACACCAATCTGAGAGACAGAGAGGTATAGAAAGAGACAGGTTAGTGAATGCAACTGCAACAATTTGTGAATTAAATTGAATTATACTAACATTTTGCTAATTCATTAATTGTTAACATACTTTTTAGTGAAGACAGACAGATGGGCTCACCTGTCGATCAGCACCTGTAGAGTCATCTGTTTGAATCTGAGGTCAGAGGTCAAGGAGCACTGATCTAATTGGTTGGCGGTCAAACATCAGGTAATGACATCACAACACATTAAAAACTGTACACTAGATGTCCCATGATGCACTTGTGTGTGAGGATACTGGGTGTGAGTGAGCGGCAGTCCTACGCTGCTCTCTCTGACGCCGTTCAGCACGCGCAGCTCTCTGCAGGTCGACACAAACGGATCCGGACTGAAGTCGGTCAGGAAACACTTCCCGAAGGACGCCGCCTAGGACACAGAACCATAATACAGAACAATAATACAGAACAAAGTGTGTTCTTCCTCAGAACAATAATACACTTATATACAGAACTCACCCTCAGCAGGGACTTCTGGGTGTTGGAGTCGTATTCGTGTCCTGCCGCCTCCACACACTGTCGGACTGCTTCTCCCAGCATGCTTTGCTCCTTGATCTCCCTCAGGTACTCATCAGCCTTCTGACTCGACTTCTACACAAAAATAAAGAAAGATATACTTAGAATCCTGAGAGAAAGTGAGACAGACAGAGAGGCAGACAGACAGACAGGTTCTCACCTCGTACTCTCGGTGCGCCTCCAGGAGCAGAGCTCCAGGAGCCATGGAGGCAATCTTGAAGATTTCCTGACAAACGAGAGGAACCTCCTGAAGCAGCTCCTGATTGGTCGAGCTGATGATCCGAACTCCGTCCAGCTCTCCGACCAGAACACACAGATCCTCTATCGGGAACCTGAGGTCAGAGGTCAAGGTTCACACAGGAGTCAAACATCACCTGACCAGAGAACCACTTAGAAGACAAAACAGGAGAAGGTTCTCTAACCCAAAACCATTTTAACAAACTCCAGGTCCACCCTAACAAGCCCCAGGAGAACCCTGACGAACTGGCTGGTTTGTAGTTCCAGTCTTGTTCAAAGGATACTGGATGTTGTCTTGACAGACTCCAGCCACCATCAGCAGTTTGTCCCACATCAACACCACAGACGGCTGCTGACTCTTCGGTCTGCGACACCTGGACAGGTAGAGAGGGTAAATCAGGTAGAGAAGGTGAAACAGGGAGAGAGGGTGAGACAAACGGGTAGACAGAGAGGTAAACATACGTACCAGACCATCTGTTTGGGAGGCGTTGTCTTTTTGGTATCGACTTCAATCAGTTTGTCCTGCAGACACAGAATCAACTGTCAATCATCCACACAAACCCCGTCCCCTCAGGTTAGATCAGACAGCTGATTGGATGGCTCACCTGGAGGTGGGAGGAGCCTGTCCACAAGTGTCCAGTGTCCGTGAAGAGAGCCAGGTACTTATAGCTGAAAGACACAGACATGTGGACGATACTGCCGGCCTGAGGACCGAGACCTGGAGGACACTGAAGACAGACAGGTAGAAAGAAAGACAGGTGAGATTGGTTACGTGTCTGATCTCTTGGTCTGTCTGTCTGTCTGACTGTCTCACCACAGCAGTGCAGGAAGTGTTGTCCAGGATGTAGAGTTCAGGTCCGTTGGACAGCAGGACTTTAGTCTGTCGGTCCTGAGTAAGGACAACCCAGCAGGACGGCGTCCCCTGGAGACCTGCAGGCAGACAGGTAGAGAGAGCGACAGGTAGATTTTATTAAGTTCAACCTAAACTGTAAAGAAAAAGGTGAGTGAAGAGACAGGTGAACCCACCGGGGACTTCAGGTAACCTCCGGAGCTTCAGGTCGTCGATGTTAGTTGCCAAGATGAATCGTGAGGAACCCGTTACTATGGCGACGCCTGTTCCGTAAGGAGAGTGGAAGACTTTGGCTTCTAGCACCTGAGACTGGACCACTTCCTGTTTACCAACAACGACAAGACAGATTCAGGTCCAAAGAGTACTAACTGACTAGTGGTTAGTTAACTAGAGACTAGAGTTAGAGACTTGGCAATGACTAGTTACCTGTCCCATACTGAAGTGTCTCTTGAAGGATCCAAACACGTCGTAGATCAGAACCGATCCGTCCTCTTGAATAAACAAAAGCTCGTCGCTGACCGTCCAACCCAATTGAACCACAGGACCGCTCTTCCACTGACAGACAGGTGAGAGAGACAGCAGAGACAGAGACAGAGAGAGAGAGAGAGAGAGAGCTCATTATTAACTCATTATGCCATGTTCACAAAAATGCAAAGCAAATGGAATTACTCTGGTTTACTACAGCGGTATGAACCAAAAATACATTTAGCTGTGATTTAATGACAAAGGATCAAAAAGATACAGAAATAACTCCGTCAGGATGGTTCCTGCTGTCAGGTCTGCAAGACGACAAGTAAACATCTCAACGCTTTTTTTCCGAATGGAGTTTGGTTGATCAGGGTTATGCTAACATTGTAGTTGTGTAAATACGTTTCTACATGCAGATATCTACATACTGTGTAACTTTAAATGTATTTAAGATGTTTATTATTGATGTCTAGAGCCCACAGACGCAACAACAACTTTTTTAAGTTACTGATTCAATAAAATCTCACGTTTTTATGTTCGTATACCGGCAGAGAAAACTCTGATTATTGTCCAATAACAACATAATATAGGAATACACAGCACAACATATTAACATACTGCATGCTACTTAATATTAAAGTAGTACATATATTGTACTGTTTAATAATAATACAGCTAATAATAATGATAATAGAATTAGTATTACAATTATTATTAAGTGAATATTTACCGGGAAGCTGGCGATGGCGACTCCAGACGCAGAATAAATCTCTAACTGAGGACGAGAACTCGGAGAACGTCTATGAGGTTCTCTGAGAAGAGCTGAGAGATTATAGACAGACAGGTTATTCCGGACTATAACTCTGCATAAATGTGCATGTAGTCTGGTGTGCGTGTTTGTACCTATTGGTCCTCCATATGGAGCTGCAGCCACCAAACAGTCTCTGAGTCCATCCCCCAAGCTCCAACACATCTCATACAGCTCCATTTTACTGCACACACACACACACACACACACACACACACACACACACACACACACACACACACACACACACACAGTGTATTCATGATAAATGTATATTTCAACACTTTAACGCTGCTGTGTTTCTCAGTGGATTTAGCAGCTCGTGTTCGCCTAACTGAAAGCGGGTTCTGATTGGTCAGGTAAATCGCCTGACTTCACCTGCCTGATTGCACGTGACGTTAACAGAGCTGATTGAATGTTCGCAGTGAGCATCCATCTAATTGCTAACACCTAACAGCTAATGACATTGTTAAATAACCTAGTTTATACAGTTTAAATAAATTACATTTAAAGCTAGCGAGCCAAGTTAGCAGAGTCACATGATGAGCAGGCTGCAGCGAGCTACCAGCTAACATTTAGCCCGTTTAAAGTCTGAGTTGTGGGGCTAACGTTAGCTGATGTGTGACCGATAACACAGAGAGAAACTGACCGATAAAAAGCTTCTCCCAACGGGTTCCAGTTGGCTGTGATGAACGCCATGTTGTTGTTTGAGTGTGATGTATTAAAGTTATTTTATATATATTATATCATTATAGTATGAGGATATAAAATAGCTTCAGCCTGAACAGTCAGCTGATTACTTTCACAACAAGCTGCTTCTTCTTCTACGGTCCAATAAACAGCGCGAGACCACTGTCGCCCCCTGGCGGCTGCAGTAATGTATTTATTTACTATATTTATATTTAATTGTATTTTTAAAACACAATATAATCTGTATAAAACCCATTAAATTAAACATTTTACTATGAATATATGTGTTTGAACAATTGCAATGGGTGTTCTTATTTTTTGTATGTTTACAAATTTGTACAGATGTACAGATTATATATTTAAATTGTACATATTATATATATAATGTACAGATTATACATATAATGTTCAGAATATAAACATATAATGTACAGATTATAAACATATAATTTACATATTATATATTTATAATGTTGAGATTATAAACATAATGTACAGATTATATATAAAATGTACAGATTATAACTATATAATGTACAGATAATAAATATATAATGTACAGATTATAAAGGCATTCTCTTCTTCATGTTCTCAGACTTTGGGAGGGAATTCCTGACGCTCCCAAATAACAGGAAGTAGGACACAGTACAGAGTAATGAGTGCATTGTGTCTCTTCCTGTCCCCGCCCCACCCCAACCACAGTCACACAAGCTACCCTGATGTTCCACTAACACTTAACCAAACTCCATTCAAATTTGTCACATTTTAAGATCTACTCTTTTATTCTTTAATAACTCGACTCTAACAAACAAACAGAATGATAAACAAACATTCAATAAACCAAAGCCCAGATAAATATCAGTTCATTTGGAATATGTTGCCCTCTTTACATTACATGTAATTTAGCAAACACTGTTATCCAGAGCTAACTACAGGGACTACCTGGAGCAGTTCAGGGTCCAGTGCCTTGCTCAGGGACTCAATGGTGGCAGCCTTGGTATTGAACTCTCAACCTTCCAGTCGGCTATTTGGAAGCCTGACCACCTGCATCCACCTGATGTCAGACTTTTCTGACGGGGAATTGAAGGTGAACGCTCTCTTCAGAGCCACCAGACTCCATTGACAAAAACATTAATTTTACCTCTGAGAACACGGGAGTTCCTGTTAGTTAGTGATTTAAAGGGTTAGTTTGGATTCACCAACCAACACAATAACACTAACTAACTAACAGCAACTCCCGTGTTCTCAGAGGTAAAATTAATGTTTTTGTCAACAGAGTCTGGTATGGTGTGCCATACAACCACACTTCAACACGTACACACTATCACTTTGTGTTTGTTTTGTGCAAACAACAGAACGTAGCGTTGCTTTAAATTCAGGATTTAGGAGAAAACAAAACAGTTTCACATGAATAGACTCACAGACTCATGTTTGTAGGGTGAAGTCATCTGGAAGGAAACCTTCCCCCCCCCCACACACACACACACACACACACACACACACACACACACACCGTCGTCATGGTTACAGCCCCCTCCTGTCCGATTGTCACGGCAACAGCCCCCTCCCCTCCGGGTGTGACACCAAGCTGCAGAGTTAACCCTTTCAGATCATTTTATTTTATTACAATTTAAATTAGATTTTATTTTTTGTATATTTATTGAAGGATTTTCTGTTCATTCTATTTTACTTTATATTTTATACTTCTTTTTTTTAAATGTTAAAATTATATGAATGATTAAATTATTTACTTTTACTTTTTACTTTATTTAATAAAATGTAATCAGATTTGATTTCTATTTTAAAAAATTCTGTTAATCCTTTTACTTATCTTTTATTTATTGTTTAAATTAAAATATCATTATCTATTTATTTAAGTATTTTCAGTTTATTTTATTGTCATTTCGTTTTTATTAAATGTTTTACATTTATATAATATTTTTTGAATGTGATGCATTTATTTTTCTTTTATTCATTAGATCAGATTGTATTTGTATTTATTTGTAAAAAGATATATTTTCTATTGATTTTAAATGTTACAACTTCATTTATTTATTGAACGTTTTTATGTATTTTTTATAATACTTTTCACTTTGAATTTCTTACAATCAGCGTTTGATTACTTTGTGTTTATATTTATGAAATGTGATTTCCTTTCGCAATAAAGATCTTTGTACCATTAAAAGGTGCAGTGCCTTTTTAAAGTTTTTTAAAGTTACACTTAGTGTGTGTGCGTGTGTGTGTGTGTGTGCATGCGTGTGTGTGCATGTGCGTGTGTGTGTGTGTGTTGTGGGAGTGAAGGGGTTAAAGGTGTGGACGCAGGAAAGTTTTCCTCTGAGCCAACCAATCAGAGTGCAGCACACACACACACACACACACACACCCTGAGGTGGAGCTCAGTGTTTCCTGCTGCAGAGACTTTCTGGACTTTTTGTGTCCGTGTCTCTAAGGACAGACGATCATGGTGACCACGGAGACCCACCAGAGCCAGGACCTGCTGGTCCCCCCCAACAACCAGAACCAGAACCAGCAGGAGGAGCAGCTCTCCCCCTCATCCCCCTCGTCCCCCCTGGCAGGGTTCGACCCCGAGACGATGAGTCAGGGTCCCGTCAACGCCATCACGGTCCTCACGCTGCTGGACAAACTGGTCAACATGCTCGACGCCGTGCAGGAGAACCAGAACAAGATGGAGGTGAGGGGGGGGGGATACCCTTACATCAGGGTGTGGGAGTCCAGGACTAACTCCTGGTTCCGTGTGAAAAAATACAGGAAAACATTCCATACCAAACTCTTCTCAAAAGACTGTTGATTTAGTCGTCAGAGTTAATATAGAGAAACAGTACATGTTCAGTAAAGAATCCAGATTCAGGTCTATACAAACTTTCCACACCAGACTTCACTTAAAAAACTGTCGAATTAGCTATAACTTCAACTGTTGTCTTGGAAACAGTTTGAAAATATTAGTTTTATCTTCTCTCCCTGACCTCAGCTTGTTTCTGCGTTTCTCTTCCTTTTATGAAAGTGTTGGATTAAAGATGTATTTCTGTCTGTGGTTCAGAGGTCACATGACGCTCTGCTGCTCTCCAGATGTTTCACTCTGCTGTGACTGTGGATTCCTCACATGTTTGTCTTATTAACAAGCTTCAGCTGACAGAGAAAATATTTAATTTCATAACTTTGAGCTCTGGCTGCATTTTCTGTTCGGGTGGTATTTATCTTTAATAACATGTTAGAACAGGTCTCGGGTTAAACCGGTTCCTGGGGATTAACATTAACAACTTTTATCAAAGAGGTTTCAGTAAAATAAATGTTTCTCCACCGAGTGAGATGTGTGACTGATATATAATATAATATAGCTCTAGCAGGAAACCATGGAAACAGCATGTATTTGTCCCAAACTCAAAATAGTAAGAAATTCAATTCTGATCCACATGTGAAGCTGAGATCATAGAAAGATTGTATTACATTCTGCTGTTAATGTGTTTAATGGGTGTGTGTGTGTGTGTTGGATACACACTTTATTACACACTTTAAAAAGACAAAAATGTCCAGAGTGATGCACAAGGCCTAATTATGTGAGGTTGCTGGTTGGTTGTTGGTTGGTTGTTGATTAGTTATTGGCTAGTTGTTGGCCGGTTGTTGGTTGGTTGTTAGCTGGTTATTAGAGAACATTGTACAATATGGATTGCATAAGAGACGGTCCCTTGTATCAGCGCATGCACGACCGGAACCAGAACCAGATTTAATTGTAAACACGCCTGTGTCAACCTGTATAATACTTGTTTAGTTATTGTCATTTCACATTGATAATATTTATAATAAAAGCGATCGAACGAATGGAACTCTGTTCTTATTTATAAAACAACTAAACAACTTGACGCAATCAAGCGGAGATTGTCAGGGCTGAGGAGGATACGACTAGGTCCAGATGGACAGCGAGAACGTTGACAGGTACCGTACCCGATCGATGCACCCAGAACACTGTACACACGTGTATGCCACCGGAGAAAGAACATTTGTTACAGAATAACTATCCTAATGGCGCCGGTGGATGCAGACTGCCCAATTGAGGGTTGTGACTACGTGGCTACACACGCAGCGGCGGCATACACTCCCCTGTACACGTCGTAGTCCCCAGGGCGCCGGGCACGAATACCAAGATGGAGAAACTCAAGCGTCCCTCCATAGCACTGGCCGGAACAGGCGAGGCCTGGTCATACTTCATAACCCGTTGGGGTGGGTACAAGACGGGTACTAGACTTGTCGGACCCGACATAGTCGCACAGCTATTGAAGTGATGCGAGGAGGAGCCGAGTAAAGATCTCACTCGTGCGGCAGGCAAGAGCCTAGCGGGCACTGACGAAAGAGATGTTCTAGCCGCCATGAAGGCGCTCGCCGTCCAAGCGGAGAACACCCCGGTAGCTCGTGTGGCTCTATCTAACATGCGGCAGGGGGAGCCCATCCGGTCGTTCCACGCCCGCATCAAGGGGCAGGTGGACACGTGCAAGTATGAGATGAAGTGCACCAAGACGGAGTGCGATCAAGTCAACGACTTCACGGAAGAGATACTATGCAATGTGACTGCCCGCGGCATCGCTGACCAAGAAATACAACTTGACTTACTAAAGAACCAGGAAATGCCATTAAAGGACATGATAGAGTATATCGAGGCCAAGGAGTCTGGAAAGCGCTCAGCATCGCGCCTACTCGACCCTCAGAGTGCGGATGCAATCAGCAGTTCATATCGGCGGGGAAAACAGCAGGACGTCCGCACCAGGGGAGGAGCCAGGCCGGAGAACCCGAAGGCCAAGCCCAAAGGGGTATGAGTCTACTGCGGCGAGGTGGGCCACGACAAGACACATCAGTGGCGCGCCAGACGCACCGAGTGCCCCGGGTATGGTAAGGAGTGCCGGAAGTGTGGCCGCCAGGATCACCCCAGTAAGCGGGCCAGGGCAGCCGACCGACTAGGTCCCCTTCTGGGCAGACCAACGGGATGACGAGCAGACGGCAGCCTTTGTCGAGCTATGTACGGTCACCATGGCCAGCGCAGACGGGTTACGCACACTCCCCCTCACTCACCAACTGTACTATGATATGTGCGATAAGTGGATGAAATGCACGTCCAGCCCGCAGACGTATATCAACCTCACGCTCACCAACGAGCGTGAAGATTATAATCGCTCTGTTTTGATCTTCCAAAACACACCTGCGCGGTGTCCCTGCCTGCTTTGGTCGACACGGGGTGCCAGAGCTGCCTGATTGCCATTAAAGTCGCCCAACAAATGGGTCTGAATGCTGCGGACCTCATACCCGTGTCCATAACCATGAGGGCTGCAAACAACAAGGGAATTCGTATCCTCGGAGCCGCAGTGGTCAGATTCACCGGTAACAGTGGCGACGCTCAGAGATTGGAGACATGCCAAATCGCGTACGTGACGGACACATCGGATCGCATATTCCTCTCCCGCGCAGCCTGTGTGGACCTGGGCATGATCTCGGACAAATTCCCAACACTCGGAGAGGTGAACCTGGCGACCTCGGAATTGTGTGACTGCCCATGATGTGCGGAGCCGCCAACCAAGCCGACCACACTCCCCATGCTGGCAACCGAGGCTAACAGAGAAGCACTACAGAAACACTTGCTCAGGATGTACGCTCAGAGTACATTCAATACACCAGCCTCTACCAAGAATGACCGGCCCGCCGCTACGTCTTATGCTCGATGAGGATGCGACGCCGGTTGCCTATCACACTCCCATCCCCGTGGCTATACAATGGCAAGATGAGGTAAAAGCAGGCCTCGACCAGGACGTTTGTCTCGGTGTGTTGGAGGAAGTACCCGTCGGTACGCCGGTGACATGGTTGATTAGTTATTGGCTATATGTTGTATTTGTACTATGTTGTTTATCCTGTACACGCGACATCTAGTGCACGTCTGTGCATCCTGGGAGAGGGATCCCTCCTCAGTTGCTCTCTCTGAGGTTTCTTCCATTTTCCCCCTTTAATTGTTGGTTTCTTTTAGGAAGTTTTTCCCTGTGTGGTGCGAGGGTCTAAGGACAGAGGGTGTCGTAACCTGTACAGTCTGAGACAAATGTGTAATTTGTGTTATATAAATACATTTGATTTGATTTGTTGGCTGGTTGTTGGTTGATTATTGATTAGTTATTGGCTGGTTATTGATTAGTTATTGCTTGGTTGTTGGTTGGTTATGGATTAGTTATTTGTTGGTAATTGGTTGGTTGATTGGCTGCTTGTGTTTCAGGTGCATCAGGTGGAAATGGAGGGCGTTGTCAGAGGGATCCAGGCTGATATGACCAAACTATCCAAGAGTCACAGTCACACCTCCAACACAGTCAGCAAACTGCTGGACAAGAGTCGCAAACTGTCCGTCACCATGAAGGAGGTAAATATATACAAAATATATATTTATATATATATGTCTATGTTAATATGACTACATTTATATCACACCAGTGTTGTGTTTTTGCAGGTTCGTGATAAGATGGAGCGTCAGGGCATCCAGGTGAGGAAGCTGGAGGCAAACCACGCACACCTGATCAGCAGGAACAACTTCAAGGTTCTCATCTTTCAGGTGAGTGTGGGGGGTCAGAGGTCAAACTTCTCCTTAAGTACTGAAAGTAAATTAAGTAACGGATGTAAAGTAAAGGAAGTAAAGAAAGTAAAGAAGGAAAAGGAAGTAAAGAAAGTAAAGAAGGAAAAGGAAGTAAAGAAAGTAAAGAAGGAAAAGGAAGTAAAGAAAGTAAAGAAGGAAAAGGAAGTAAAGGAAGTAAAGAAAGTAAAGAAGGAAAAGGAAGTAAAGGAAGTAAAGGAAGTAAAGAAAGTAAAGAAGGAAAAGGAAGTAACGAAAGTAAAGAAGGAAAAGGAAGTAAAGAAGGAAAAGGAAGTAAAGCTCTGCAGCTCTCTCTGTCTGCTGGGGATTTTCACTGTGACCTTATTTGGTCGTCAGCTGCAGCAGGAAGTGAACTAACTGTCATGTTTTCTGGTCGCCATGGTTACAACAGAGTGACTTATGGTGAGGTCATTGACCCATCAGCTGTTCTCGGGTCAGAAGACTTAGGAAACGTGTTTTATTTAAAGCTTTGAGAGCGAACTGCTGGTTATTAATACAGGTGAGTATAAGAAACTTAAATCTGCAGCAAGTTAAAGGAAAACTCTTAAAGTAAAGCAGTTTACACGGGGATCAGCTGTAACGTGTGTGTGTGTGTGTGTGTTTTCTCTCTCTGACACTAAACATTCCGTCCTCCCTAAAATACCCAGCATTCCTCAGTGTGTGTGTTTCTCTGCCCTTTCAGCTCGTTGTCAGTTGACAGTCCTGCTCACATACAGAGAGAAGAGAGGAATCTTGATGCTTAAAATCAAACTGATCCATTAATAATGTTTTAATTAAACAATTTGAATGCAATTTAATGCAATTAGAGGCTAATAATGGATAAGCATTACTGAATTATCTACAAGATTTAAGGGGTTCTTAAGAAGTAAAACACCATAAAACAACATGAATTAACCATTTCTAATGTTTTAATGAAGGTACTTTGTTCCCCTAATGTTGCTATAATGTTCCCATCGTGTTCCTGTAACGTTTTCTAAATGTTCCCATGTTAGCCTAATGTTCCTCTAATGTTCCCATGTTAGCCTAATGTTCCCATATGGTTCGACTATTGTCTCAATAACATTTTTATACAAGTTCCCTAGTTGTGTTCCCCAAGCATGCCTTTAGCTCTCTGGTTCCCCTAAAGTTCCTCGAAGGCCACCCTAATATTTTCACATAACAATCTCCTAAGGTTCCCCTGAGATTCCTGTAAAGAAGCTATAGGTTCCCACTCAGGTTCCTTGAAATTTATGTTGAGGTACCTCGATTATTTTCTCTTTAGGAGGAGAACGAGATCCCGTCCACCGTCTTCGTGAAGGATCCTCCTCCGTTTCCTCGTGAAGATATTTTGGAAGAATGTGATGAATTGATGGAGGGTGTTGTTGAAGGAAACCGTTCCCAGGAGGGCGGGCTCACGACCATCGACCTGTCATCTGATGAGGACGTCGGGCTGGAAGCGGAGCTAGAAGAGGAGGAGGTGTGGCCTCGGGATCTAGAGAACATGGAGAAGTCCAGAGCCGAGAAACTGAAACGCTCCAGTCTGAAGAAGGTGAGAATCACAGACAGGTGTTCAGTCCGCCAGACGGATGTTCAGTCAGACAGACAGGTGTAACAATCTCTCTCTGCAGGTCGACAGTCTGAAGAAGGCGTTCTCCAGGCAGAACATCGAGAAGAAGATGACGAAGATTGGAACAAAGATTGTTTCTCAGGAACAACGAGAGAAGATCAAACAGAAAACCTCGAGCCTGAAGGTTTCCCCTCTGACCTTCAGCATGAAGAAGGTACTCGTGTTCTTATACTTAACATTCTCTAAAGGTTCCTCCAACATTTTCTTAAGGTTCCCCAAGGTTTTCAAGTGTCACTTCTTCCGACCTCTGACGTTCTGTGTTTTCAGCCTCGCAGCAGCTCCGACTCTCAACCCCCCGACACTTCCCTTCAGGTGGAGGAGTCGGCCATCACCGAGGCTGACGTCCAGCTCTCCCCGCTGGGCATCACCGACCTGGAGATTCCCTTCACTGAGGTCCACGCACAGCTGGCTCCGGCCGAGAGAGAGGAGGAGAAAGAGGAAGAGGAGGAAGTTGAGGAGAAAGAGGAAGAGGAGGAGAAAGCGGTAGAGAAAGTGGTGGAGCAGGAGAAGGAAGGCGTGGAGGGTCCGGACTCAGCTCTGTCCTCCCCCCCGGAGCAGCAGGAGTCTTAAACACTTGTTAGTGAATCTTATTGTTTAGAGGGTTCACTAACTGTTACACCTTTAAAGTGTGGAGCTGCGTAATCAATATTTTATATCTGATCATTTGTGCTCATATTTTATGTGAACTTGAAAACTACACATTTCCAACAGTTCTTTTTAAAGTTTTGAAAGAAGTCGGAGAATTAAAATTTGAAACCTAAAAGAATAAACACTTTAATTTGGAGAAATGTTCTTTAGTTTCGTTTAAGTTTCAGCTTCATGTTTATTCTCGTTTTCATTTAAAAACAGCTGACTTCTATAAACACGACCAGCTGATCAACAGCTCTGACAAACAGAACAAATCCCTGAAGACATGAAACGTTCCGCTGATGTTTCCTAAAGGATCTCAAGGTTCCTCACAGCTTGTGTAAACGTTCTCCTGATGTTCCCGTCTGCAGAGTTGAACAGAAAGTTTCCTGCAGTCTGTTGATCTTTATGCTGAATCTGCCAATTTAACTGCTTATTAACGAGACAGAAACCTGAGGCTTTGATTACAGGTCTAAAGTCAGTTCTTTTATTTTGACAAACTTCCTGCTGCCAAAGAAAACTTCCAGTTTCCTGTCATCAGGTGTGAGACTCGCCTGAAGTATAATCAATAAAATCTGTAACCACGATCCTGTTTCTGTGCCCTTTATACATGTCAATGTTATGTGTTCTCACACACACTCTCACACACACACATTATGAAACATGACAACATCTGGAATGAATATATAAGCATTATTTATACTTGCTCCACCTGCAGCTTTAAATAAATCAGAGTGGAGTTTTGTGTTGAAGTGCTTTTTATTAATGTTAGTTTTCAGATCTTGTTGAAAGCAGCGACATCCATCGACTGAACAAAATCCTCGAAGGCTGTGATGTGCTCCTCCAGGAGGTCCGTGCCCACCTGGAGACGCAGGTAAACAAACCGCAGGTAAACAAACCACAGGTAAACAACAAGCGTGAAGCAGGTTTACATATTAAATGAGCTCACCTTGTCGTCCTCCACCACGCAGCCGATCTGCAACTTCTTGATGCCGTAACCCACAGGGACCAGTTTGGCTGCACACAGGAAGTAATAATTATTATCATCATCATCAGTTTGTTAAAGAATATAAAGTTTCTGCAGTTTTCAGATCAGAAAGTGTCATCAGACGTTCAGCCGAAAGATGGTGTGAGATCATCATCAAACCTGCAGAACTAAAGAATATGTTTTCTTACACTGTCCCCAGAGGAGTCCATCCATCTGGATGCTGCGGACGTGTTCCTCCAGCTGCTTCATATCCGTCTCATCGTCCCACGGCTTCACGTCCAATAGGATCGAAGATTTGGCGATGAGGGTGGGCTCTGGGGACGGGACGGGAGACAAGTCAGTTACCATGGAAACATTAAGTGTCAACAGGTACAGGAGAGGCTCTCTCAGGTAAACATGGCATCCATCAGGCATCAGTCGAAAGATGGTGATTGGTTGATCATCATGAAGAGAACTGATCTGCGCTGCGATTGGTCGAGTGTGTAACTCACTTTTGGACTTCTTGGCGGCGTACTCCGCCAGGCGCTCCTCCTTCAGCCTGGCTGCCTCTGCGTCCTCCTGCCCGACAAAACACAGGGACATTGAAATACATTAGATTAATCCTCTAGAAAAAATAAATATACCAAAAGTAAAAACCCCAATATACACATCACTGTGACATCACCTCTTCGTCGGAGCCGAACAGGTCCATGTCGTCGTCATCGTCGTCCTTGGTGGCGCCTGACGTGGTGTCGGCCACTCCTGCGGGGCCGTACTGACCGAGTGCTTTCTTCACACCTGGGAGGCTGAGACAGGAGGCGGGGCTTACTGGTGATGTCACAAACGCGCACACACACCTCTGATGATGTCACCGGCCTCACCTGCTCTTCTGGCTGTTGTAGGACTTTATGTGGTTGTACCAGCGCAGGGCGTGGACCAGGTCGGCCGAGGGCGCCGTAGAGATCGCCTCGAATACGGCCACGTCCGCCTGAGAGGGCACGTACCTGCGGACAGGAAGTAAACGTTACCACCAGCGGGGAAAATGCTCGGACTAGAGGTCGACATTTATTCAGTACTCTGTTTGACAGCCTGGTGGGAACGTTTCAGATCAATAAATATCAGTTTGTTAAAGAATATAAAGTTTCTGCTGTTTTCAGATCAGAAAGTGTCATCAGACGTTCAGCCGAAAGATGGTGTGAGATCATCATCAAACCTGCAGAACTTCAAATCACTTTTAAACAGAAGCCCGTCCTCACAAAGGTTTATGAGGACGTTAACTTGTGGTCTTTCCCCTGCACCAGGCCCGTGGGGGGGCGGACCTGAGGACAGTGTGAATGCGTCATGTGACTCATGTGCTCAGATTTTAGGCATCTAAACTTCTGCTGCACATATTAGCAAGTCTTAATTTAAGCAAATTGACACATTAGTTGATAAGACAAAGTACATTCACAGATTTATTCAATTATTAAGCAGTTGGCTGAAGTTCTTAATCAGTCTGTTCACTATAAAAGTGTTTAAAATTATAGTAAAACTCTATAGTGACATTTAATTGACACGTAGCACCAGGTGTCATGTTAGCACCATGTGGCTCCATGCTAGCATAAAGCTACTTCACATCATACACTTGTTTTAATAAAAGCTTAAACTAAACTAACTCTGATGTTATCAGTTCAGACTCTGTAAGACCAAAAACGTTAAAAAGGTTTATGTCGGTTCATTTGTCACAGTTAAACTCCGCTGACAGCCTGCCAGCTAACTGTTAGCCACATTTAGCTCAGCGCGGAGCCAAGATGGCGGCCGGCAGCGCTCAGCTTCTCTGTGCAGAAGTCCAGCAGAGATTCTATTGTCTCTGCTGTCTCCACTGTCTCCACTGTCTCTATCGTCTCTATTGTCTCTGCCGTACTGACCCCTCGATGTAGCTGCGCTCCGACAGGAAGCCGTTCAGCACTTTGAGCCCGGAGGCGGATTTCAGGTCACCGAAGCCCATAATGGTGAAGAAGATCCGGGGAGAAGAAGGAAGGAGATGCCGGAGGAGCAAGAAGAAGGAGGGAGGAGGCGGGAAGAGCCGGCTTTATACTCGGAGACAGGCCCCTCCTCACGGACACCGCTCCGCCTCCTCCCCACTGAACCTGGAGGAGGCGGAGGAAGACCAAGAGGGATTACTATTAATAATAACAAACTATATTATTATTATAAAAACAACAAACATACCTTATCAAAAATAACAACTGTGATGAGATATATATATATATATATATATATATATATATATATATATATATATATATATATATATATCTATATAGTATATATAGATCTAATATATATATTATGTATATATCTCTATATAGTATATATACCTCATGTATATACATATATGTATATATATAATATACTGATATTATATATTACTAATATCTATATATATATCTATATATGTATATATATATATATATGTATATATATATATATACAGATATACATACATATATATATATAGATATATATATATATGTATATATATATACATATATATATATATACATCTATGTAATATATTTATCTATATAGATATATACACATATATAATATATAATATTATAACATTATGTAATATACATACATATATATGTGTATATATATAATAATTATATAGATTATAATATATATATATTATTAATACATATATGTATCATATATGTATATATCGATAATATCTATAGATATATATAATATATATATATATATGCATATATTATATACATACATATCGGTATATATATAATATATATATATAATATATGTATATATACATATAGTAGATATATATATATATATATATATATGTGTATATATATATATATAATATACATATATATATATATGTATATATATGTATATATTATATATATATACATATACATATATGTATATACATACATATCTCTATATATTATATATATATATATATCTATATATATCTATATTATATATATATATATCTATATATATATATCTATATATATCTATATATATATCGATATATAGATATATATATATCTATATATATCTATATATCTCTTATATATCTATATATATATCATATATATATATATATAGATTATATATACATATAATGTATATATATTATATATATATTATATATATATAATTATATATATATATATATATATATACACATATATATATATATATATGTATATATATACACATATATATATATACATATATGTATATATATATATATATATATATATATATATATACATATATATATCTATATATATATATATATATATAGATATATATAGATATATATAGATATATATATAATGTATATATATATCTATATATTATAGGTATTTATATAATATTTAGGACACAGAGAGACACAGAAATAAAGACACTTCCTGCCTCTAGCTCAGGAATGCAGTCAGCCCTGTCGCACAGTCACACGGGGCGCTCTGATTGGCTGCTGCTGAACACACCTGAGAGACGTTTTACAGGTGAGTTTCAGTCAGATGCACAGAGCAGATTTGAAGGTTTACACGATTAAAAGAAGAAGATTTATGGGTTCAGCTCACAGCTCCTCATCTCCTCAGGTAATTCTCACTTTATTATTATTATTATTATTTATATTATTATAACTCAGCAGAGTGTACAAATGTTGTTTTGGTGTCTGAATACATTGAGGGTCTAATATTGTAACTCATTTCTCTGTATGATTCACGTTCATTGTTCCCCTTCTGTGTCTTAGCTAACGTTACGTGAGCTTACGCTCATTTCTACTTTTCTTAAAGCTATATCTGCGTTTCAAAGCTTTTCCCTCAGGAGTAATAACTGTGTAGTTAACAGCAACAGCGTGTTTGCTCTTTATTCAGTCTCTTGGTTCCAGCCTCAGATCGAGCCATGTTTGGCTCTTTCGCTGACGCGATATGGCTCGCAGACAATTTTGAGCTGACATTTTTTAACATGATTAACAAGTAATAAATAATTATACTGTGTCATTTTAAAGTAAAACATTTAGCAGCGGATTTTGTTTTAGTTCTCCTCTCTCCTTTCCTCCACTCCGTCTCTGAATGTAACTGTGTGCGCACGTGTGTGTGTGTGTGTGTGTGTGTGGGGGGGGGGGGGCGTAACAGCTGAGGAGAAACTGCACAAAGCAAGCAGTAGACCAGGGTGTCAAACTCAATCACAGAGAGGGCCAAAATGAAGGCATCGTTTCGGGGGTGAAGCTTGGAAACTGCAGCGCCCACAGAGTCACACTTTGTCTTGAGTGTGTCGTTACACTGGAGGTCAATCAGCTCCATTTGGATGTTCACATGTGCTGTTTCCACGTCAACTGCAAACGGATTGCTGTTCATGCGCAGTCAGGAACACAGCGGTGGAGATGTTTGTCAGTGTTTAGAAACAGTAGTGACCAAAGCTTCCTTGCAGCATCAGAGTCTCTCACAGGCAGCTCGGCTTGGAACGCTCTCACTGCATCATACATGTCCGTGATCACACGGCCCTGAAGCTGCAGGTTTAACAGTGAGATGCTTCGTTATGTCGCACAAACAGGCCAGCTCACACCGTCCCAGAGATCTGTGCTGTGTTTCCCTTTGCTTCCAAAAACTGGCAGATTTCCTCACGCAACTCGAAACATCTATTCAGCACTTTCCCTCGACTGAGCCATCGCACCGCCATGTTCAGAATGTATCTCCTCAGGAACAGACTTACATTGACTCTTATAAAGTTTCCTGTCTGTGTTACGGTGCTTATTACATGTTCCATCTCCAGAACGTTACAACACAGCGCTTCCTGGTGTATGATGCAGTGATGCACCGTCAGCTCACCTGCACAGTTCTCCCGCTGCATCTTCTCCCGCATCCTGCACTACTCCGCTCTTTTCATCACATCGCAGGTTCTGTCTGTCGTCAGTCCTGTCAGTTTGTCCCGGGGCAGTTTCATTGCATTCACACATTTAGATATTTCCTCAAATATATATTTTCCTATGGTTGTGCCATGCCTTGATTTAATTACCAAAACTGGCGGGCCAGTTATAATAGAGAAATTATATTTTCTCGCGGGCCGGATATAATTGTGGCCTTGAGTTTGACACTGTGCAGTAAACACTGAAACGTGCTCATAACTTAGATAAATAACATAAACGTTTAGTTTATTTAATAAAAGAGCACCTGTTCAATGTGAAAAGTGAGTTGTGAATATTTTTTTTTAATTATAGGGGGGGCGTGGGGTTCCGTTGGGGGGGGGGCACAGACAAGGGTAGGGGAAACACTGATAGCGCTTTTAGTACTCCGAGACGTGATATACTTAAAACTCCATTTTATTAAATATATGGCTCTCAAGGAAATACATTTAAAAATATTTGGCTTTTATGGCTCTCCCAGACAAAAAGGTTCCCGACCCCTGCTCAGGCCTTCACAATCAACAGTGCGGGGGCCTGTAGCTTAAAGTGAACAGAAACAAAACTGTGGCGTTAACCAATCAGATTTCGAGTTGGCGACACCGGGGCCAGCTAGCAGGCGTACGATAACGTCAGCACGTCCACATCTTTTGATTGGATATGTACTATTGAGAGGCGGAGCTATGCAGAGCTAGCAACCTTTGAACGAGCTCATTTGTGTATATTTCTACAAGCTGTTTGTTTTCAACCCACAATGGCTGAAGGAGGAGAAGAGATCGATTTGGTCGCAGATATAATTACAACGACATTTTCAAGACAAACTTTTCAAGAAAAGATAGACATCGTGAGAAGAACGGCCAACCCCGACGCTAGCGAGCCTATCACAGGCGGGAAAAGGGTTTGTCCGCCACTTTCAAATCACTAGCGGTACCCCCGGCTCACAGCCTCCGAGAGGCACTGCACATTGTACTGCTGGGAAAGCCAGCTATTTACAACTGATCGATTTGGTGGCTGGAGCCACACTGGGTTTGGAAACTTGAGTTGTGTAAGCAAGGCAGCAACGAGACACCAAAGCACAGCTGGGCCCTTACAAGCAACGATGCTTTTGAAAACCTTTGGGGACACTCAAGTGGATCTACAGCTCAACGAACAAGTGCGCAGGGAAACGGAGCTCCGCAACGAAAGGGTGAACAAAAATAGGGAAATATTGAAAAGACTGATTCTTTATCGTCACGTTTCTTAAATGAAACTAAAACTACTTTAGGTGCGACAATACGTTGTTTAGTGAACACACTTGTTAAAGCTCACATACTTTTAGTGGACTTAATAAAACTTTGTAGACTAATCCCTTAAAAGCACCTTTTATTTTTAAGTGTTGACAGTATCCTAGCGATCTTAAAGCTGGTAGTTTACACTCGTAATTGTAAATTTGGATTTATTGATTATAAATGCTTCGGAAATATTAATATAACTCTGTTGTACTTGACTATGTTATTAAGGTGATGCACCGCCCGGTTATACTGCGTTTCTGTCTAAATGTATAGTTTCTAGAGCCATGGCGTCATAATGATGGTATTAAGAGGGGGAATAACTCAGGTAGGACTCAGGTAGGACATCACTGAAGGCTTAGGTGTGAAATGCACGGCCCGCCACTGAGAACAACGTTTGAGTGTATGACAGAATCATATACGTGCACAATGTGACGTAAACCTGTTTTACAAACTGCACGTTGTTTACTTCCTGTCAACGTTACCTTCGCCTCCGAACTTTATGATCTTTCATCCTTCGCTTTTACAGTTAGCTTTGCACATATTGTTAATAGTATTCCTGTTACATTTTGTATGTAGTGTTTTTTGGGGAGTTAGTGATGAATCCAGTACACTCATTGTATTGTGGCTTGTTCTACGTTGGATGTCACGGAATGGGAGATGCAAGCCTCCTCTTGAAAGAACGTAAATTTGCCCCCACGACTCCTTTCAGCAGCTTTTTCAAGCACCATGTGTAAAAAAAGAGCCATAGTGACCTGACGTCAGCTGAGCTGTGAAAATCAGGCTAATGTTGGTGCTAAACTGAGCATCAGCTAACTATGCTAACGGTTATCCAAGACACGGAGGTGGCTATCAAAACACACAACATACAAAAACTAACGATAAATACTGTTAACAATATGTACAAAGCTAAATGTGAAAGCGACATGACTAAAGGATGAAACATCACAAAAGGTTGGAGGCGACGGTAACTTTACAGGTGTCAGGAAGTAAACAGACGTGCAACTGAAGCTGGAACAGTTAGGGGATTCATAGTCAAAGCATCACACCTGTCTCAGCTGATGTTACCTGGTGTGTTTGTGTTCAGGTGATCCTGATGGGTCTGGACTCGGCAGGGAAGTCGACTCTGTTGGCCCGACTGCTGACAGGACAGGTGAGTCTCTACAGGTGAGACTCTGAGAAGTGAGAGGTGTGATAATATAATCGTCATATTAAAATCTTCTGTTGACTTTCAGGTGATGGAAACGTCTCCGACCATCGGATTCAACGTGGGGACTTTGGATCTGGACAAGAAGACGTCTCTCACTGTGTGGGACTGTCGGGGGACAGAAGAGCATGAGAGCCAACTGGAGGTAAACACAAACAAACAAACATGTAAACAAACCAACAAACTAACTAACAAACAACAAACAATCACCCTCCTCCTCCAGGTACTACCTGGACGACTGTAAGGCGCTGGTGTTCGTCGTCGACAGCAGCGACCCATCTCGGCTGCCAGAGGCTCAGAAAGTTCTGAAGAAAGTTCTGAACGACGAGAAGCTGCGGGAGGTTCCTCTGATGGTTCTGGCCAACAAGAAGGACCTGCCCAACTCCATGACCATCAGAGAGGTGCGAGCAGAACCAGGGTTCTTTAAGAATATCAGTACTTTATATAACAACAGAATTAAGAATATCAATACTTTATATAACAGCAGAACCAGGGTTCTTTAAGCTGTCCTTATATAATCCCCCCTCAGATCTCCAAGCAGCTGGACCTGCACAGTTGTGTGGACCGGTTGTGGGAGGTTCAGGCCTGTAGCGCTCTGAAGGGTCTCGGCCTCCAACAGGCCTTCATGTCTGTCAACAAGCTCATCAAGAAGTCATGAAGGATTCAAACAGTTAAAATGAACATTTATTATTTATACCAAAGCAAAAGGCACACCTGTTTCACTGTAAAGATGTATAAGTATATTTAAATATGATTGATAGTGTGTTTGAACTTAAAGAAGCAGATTTTTCGATGGGGTCTGGTGTGACATAAAAAAGGTGAAAACACGAGTCTGTTTTTATGAAATGATTGCAGTCGTTTAATTAAAATAAATAATGTTGATTGATTGGTGATGGTTGATGATCTAAAGATGAATCCCGTATAAAAAACATTTGTCGTCTCTACGTCCTCTTCTTGTTTACGTCGTCCGGTCTAAGCGCGTGCAGTCTGCTCAGAGAGATCCAGGACTGGACCAGCAGCACTGACGGGACCAGGACCCAGAGCCCGTTAAAGAAGACCAGGTAGACCCACAGGTAGAGCCAGCTGGACGTGTCCAGGTGAGGACTGCCAGCCAGCCAATCAGGACAGAACGTCATCCAGCCGCCGTACAGCTCGCACACGCTCAGAGCGACCTGCAGGAAGTGTCTGAGCAGACAAGAGTTCTTCATTGGGGTCTGGTGTGACATCAAAAGGATGAAATGAGGTTGTAGTATTACCTGTAGTATTTGTCCTTCAGTACGGCGTGTATCAGAAGTAAAGCCAGCAGAGAGCCGAGGACGACGGTGAGAATTTCTATCGAGACGATGGTCGGATCAGAAATCAGCCAACGACGGTCAGCTTTACCGTACTCCTTCCCTACAGACATATTTAGTGCAGTTATCATGAGTTATAATGTGTGTAAGAACTGAAATATTTGTATCTGAAATGTAACGCAGTAGAAGTATGGAAGAAAATGGAAATACTGAAGGAAATTACAAATACCTTAAAAATGACAGAATTTTAAATGGAGTCTGGTGGAAAATGAAGTAACTGAATCTGAAGTTAAACTCACAGAGTTCAGCTAGCAGACCATCAGACGTCTCCACCGTCCCAACCAGAGACATGTACACAAACGGACCTTCCTGAAAATGATTCATAAATACCAAACAAATAAGAAAAATAATGATGAATCAAACAGAATATAAACAAACGATGAAGACGTGAGAAACTGTTCCTGGTTGGTCGTACCAGCGTCAGGTGGACGATGACGTCATAGAAGAGCCACAGCACGATCCACCTGTCCTCCGCGGAGCTCCGCCCACCATACCTACATGTTAGCAGCACGGCGACTAACACCTGAACGCTACACGCTAATAGAGACAAGACGGACACAAGAGAGAGGCAGGGGGGGGGGGGCTACCGAGTCCATCAGAGAGTCAGAGAAGACGAAGAACAAGCAGCAGAAGAACAAGCAGAAGAAGAAGTATTCTGCTCCTCTGATTGAAGATTTAGGACCAAACTGTGTGAATGTGGAGGGACGTCTTCAGGCCCTGACACCGGCCTCTCTCCATTTGCTGTGTTGGTTCTAATCCCCGCCCTGAGCTGCCCCATTGGCTGTTGGGGAGAACACCCCACTCTCTGACCCCTGCCTCCTCCCTCAGAGACAGTAGAGGTCAAAAGTCAACAGTCTCGAACCAGACTCCATTCATAACAGCAGATTTTATACTGAACCTGTAGAACCTGTTTAATCAAGTTTCAAAAACTGGTCTGACAACAAATCAATAGCTTCTAAGCAGGCTGCAGTTCTGTGTCAGGCATGACTTTAGTCTATATTATAATAATAGTAATAATAAATAATTATAGCAACAACAACAAAATTAAAATCTAAATAATAAATCTAATAATAATAATAACACAGGGTGCAGTTTTGTGTCAGGCCTGACTTGAGTCTATACTTTTATTATTATAATAATAATAATAATTGTTATAATAATAATAACACAGGGTGCAGTTCTGTGTCCGGCCTACGGGCGGCAGCACCGATCCGCCGCTGTTACAGAATCTGCCGGAGATTGAGCAGCAGAAGAAGAATCAGACCGGAAACTAAACAGAACAGTGGAGTAGCGCGCGGCGGAAGAGGAATTTAATCTGAAAGTAAACAACAACAAACAAACAGCTGCATGTAAACAAACAAACAGCTACAGGTAAACAAACTGATCGATTATTGAAGATTCAGTATCATTCACCGACTCAGCCGAATCAGCTTCTCTGTAGCTGCTCAGCTAATAGCATGCTAACAGCTAGCCAACTGCTAACAGCTAGCAGCAGATAACATAGCGGTTTAGACACGTCGCCGTCAGCAGTGTCACCATGGTTACCAGGTTCAACCCGGTTTATTGACCCAACCGGGTTTAAACTTTAAAGTTTACCCGGAGCTGGTGCTAGCGCTGCAGCTGCTTAGCTTCACACAGCCAGCCAATCACAGCGCAATTCTGAGAGTCTCAGCCAATCACAGCAGCGTTACAGCTGTGCTCTGACTGGTCCAATGTTATTTTGTCATTTTATATCAACATTTATATATTCATAATATTAAAAATAATAATATGCATATAAAATGAAAGCATATCAATGTATGTGTATTTTCTCTTTATTTTCATATAGGAGTCATTTGATGTGTTGAAAATGTGATGATGTTTATAAACAAATTCAATAAAATACAACAACAAAATTCTCCTTTCATTTGTCAAATACTTTTTAGACCAATTTAGGATTTACATTTTTTTTTATCACTCAAGTGCAATTCTTTGTCTTTATTATAATTATTATATATTTTTTATTGTGTTACAAGTCACCTTAAATACCTTTGTCTATATATCTTGTTATTTGTTAATGTGTTGAGTTTAATAAAGTTGTGGGGGAAGTTTATTAAAACACTTTTGATCAATAAAACCTCTCTGAAGTCAGCAACAAATGCATAATTATTGTATATTGAATAATATTACAGATAATGATCATTTTAAACTTAAAGGAATATTAATGACCTTATGAAGTTACAATAATAAACAATTCTGGTTTCACTAAACTTGTTGAAGCTGCATGGAAATGTTATTATTATTATATTTTCTGCCCTTTTTCAGGCTCATGGACTCTCCACCTCAAACTCTCTCCTGGTTACCGTTGGTTAAAGCATGGAGCACTCTGATTGGATGGATTACTCACTGACTTCACTGCCTTCAGGTCATTAACATAATATATGTTAAAATAAATATAATCAATAACCATTTAATTTATGCAAAAATAAAACTTGTATTTATGGAAAATTCTGTTTTAACTATATACAGTATATATAGTTTAACATATACATAAACATAAATAAGTGATATATATAATTCAACAAAAAAACGATATATTTAATTTATGAAAGTATAATGAATGTCTGATTAATACAATTAATATTTATGAAATATGTTTCAGATCTCCTGTCAGCAGCAGGATGTCAGACTCCTCTGATGAAGGTAAAAACTCAAACACTGTGATGTTAATATATTATATATTCGTATGTTACTTATATTGTGTGTGTGTGTGTGTGTGTGTGTGTGTGTGTGTGTGTGTGTGTGTGTGTGTCAGGTGACCAGGGGAAGGCGGGGTCCACCAGCAGGTGAGTACCCGTTTAATATTATCATTATTGATCAGAGATCAACAAGTTCAGATTCCTTCACTAACCAAAGTGTTCAATTTTCTCTGAATTTAAGAACATTTTACACCATATTTGCTCATTAAACTCTCCAGTTATATTTAATTTTGATGTTTTGTGGCTCTAAATTATGTTATGGTGTTAAATTCAAATATTGATCTTTATACAACTTTTAGAAAATGTATAATGTGCTCCCAGTATAGGGTTAGGGTTCACAGTATACAGGTGAGTTCACAGAAAAGACCTCTATACATATTAAACAATCTTTACTCAGGGTGTCCTTATTGGCGTGAATTAGTTTGATGGGGGGTATGAAGAATAAAAAGTACATTTTAGATCTGTGTTTGTGTTAGTGTTATTGAAGATTCCCCTCGGTTTGCCTGACAGGAAGTGGGTGGAGTCTCAGCCGGGTCCATCCAGCAGGCAGGGTTACTGTGGATACTGCAGAGTCCTGTACAGCGATCTGGACCAGGTACACATGTGTCATCAAATGTATTTATATAGTGTGTCATGTGACCGGAGCTTTCCAATCAGAGTTAATGTTAATGACATCATACTTCTCTTCCCTCAGCACCTGTCCAGCCTCCGACACCTGGACGCTGTCCGGGCGTCCTCCAGAGGAAGCTCTGTCTCCTCCACCAGCAGCAGCAGAAGCAAACTGACCCTGCTGGAGCGCTTCCTGCAGGACGTCCTGCAGCACCACCCACATCACTACAACGACCCCAGGTAACTAAAATAAACACCCCTGTCATGTGTATGTTGGATATTGAACTATTTTTACTGAGGGTGTCCTTATTGGTGTTGTTCATGTTTGTGTCTCCGTTAGGCCGTCTCATGCTGACCTCCCGTCAGTCGCCGCCCCTCCTTGTCTGAGGGCGGAACTTGATGACGTCTCCTGCCAGCCAGCCAATCAGAAGGAAGAAGGGGCAAGTCAGGAGAGGCTTTCTGCACCAATCAGAGAGCAGGAGGAAGGAGGGACCGCCCCCAGGGGGCACATACATTCATCACATGCACAGACCCCGCCCCCTGTCCACAGGAAGGCCCACAGGAAGACAAACAGGAGAAAATTTAGTGACTCCTTCACCTCCCTGCCGCCCCCCACAGATTCCGCCCCCCCACCGCACACAGACCCCGCCCCTTGGCTGAGCTGGCCGCAGGAGAGGCGGGCTGGTCTTAAAGCAGAGGCGTTCTCGTCGGACCGCAGCCACTCTCTGGACCGGATCATCGAGGAGGTTCGTCTGTCACAGTCAGCTGTTCCTCTCCAGCTGATGCTCAAAGTTAACTTCGTATTTCATGTTCAGGTGATTCAGATGTGTTGTCACGGGGACAGATCCACGGACAGCTTTCACCTCAGCCTCCCCGTCTCAGTGGAAACACAAAGTGACGACTGGGACTCACCTGTGCAGGTACGTGCCGCAGGAGGTTATCTGCTGGTGTTCCAGGTTATAGTCCATTATATCCAGTCACAGTGGTTTCTGTTACTCGTACAGCGAGGATTCTGCGACACACCGGTCCAGGTGAGCCCAGCCGACCTGAGCCACCTGACGGATGTTCAGGTGCACCTGGAGCACCAACTGTACTCCGCCCAGCTTGACTCTGCCCTCCACAGCGAGCGGCCAGCAGGGGGAGGGGTCAGACGGGATGAGGGCTTCCAGACTTTGCCTATAGAGGAGGTGCTGCCAGCACCAGAGCATATCCCAGAATCCTTCAGGGGAAAGAGCTGGACCCAGATCGAGCAGGAGGACGAGGAGAAGGTGGAGAAGCTGGTCCGGCAGTTCAGACAGGGGAGATTCATCTGCTATTTCGACTCTGAGTCTCTGGCCAGGTAATATCCACACTCACCTGTAATACACACTCACCTGTCCAGGTGTTTTCTGGGGATTCTCATCATCAGTATCCACTAACGGGAGGCTCCCAGGACACAGCTCTCACTTTGTTATACAAGGACCGGGCGGCTCATATTCCTGCAGTACCCTAAAGCAGCGGTCCCCAACCTTTTTTATGCCACGGACCGGTTTCATGTAAGACAATATGTTAGCGGACCGGGAGGGGAAGGGGTGGGTGGTGGTCAATTCTTCACCAATAGTAAAAGGTTTCTTCGCCTTAGCAACACAGTTAGTCACTAAGTATGACACTCTCAGTGCACTCGCATGTGTTGATGTGGTGCCATCTGTCATTCTTTATGTCCTTCTTGTTCATGTTTTTTTCTTTAAAACAACTCCAAGGGCTCGTCTTTCAACGCCGGGTGCCGGCGTTATGAAGGCTTCGTTGCCTCATTTGCAAGCCTGTGTATTATTCAGAGCGGCGCATGTAGCGGTAAACACGTATTGAGGTGTTTATCGCTACAGGTGGACTCCTGATGTTGTCTTCTTAATGTCTCCTCATTGGGTCTTTTCCCTTTTCCAAAAAAGTTCTTTAAGACGTTTGTTTTCCACTCATTGTTGCTTGTGAGCTTATTTTTTTGAAGTACGTGACAGACGAGAGTCTTGACATGTGTCAAGAGACACAGACGCACAGACAGATGTATCCGGTGATTTTTCGAAATAAAACCTTTCAAAATAAAATATTTTTTTCTTCAATCTATCTGTGTGGCCTGGTACCAAATGACCCATGGACTGGTACCGGTCCGCGGACCGGTGGTTGGGGACCACTGCCCGAAAGGACTGCCCGGGGGCCAAGGTCCTGAGCCTTCTCCAACTCCCATGACCCCCCCAAAGAGCTGGTCCACTGTTCCCAACAAGGAAGGAGTCCTCTCTGCTCCTCCTGAAGGTTTGCCCCCCGGCGTCATAACGCCGAGGAACTTCTTGTCCATCTCAACAACCTCTGCCAGGGATATGGATAACTTCACCCGAGTCTTCAAACACGTTTTGGTCGGGTTCAGGAGTTTCTCAAAGTGCTCTTTACACCGGGGAACACAGCCTGACCCAATCCCTGCTTGCCAGATTTTCATGGAAGGAGTCCTTCAGGAAGAATGTTAGCATGCTGTTAGTTCCTTCAGGAGGCCCCTGGGCCAATCAAGGCCAGAAGGCCTCCTTCACCAGCAGTGTCCACCAGCAGGTTCTTAGGCCGCCGCTCCAGGCAGGTTTAAACCTAAACCCAGCCTTCACCGGGAGCATGAGAAGTTCTTCCAGAGGTGGGAGTTGAAGACGTTGTGACGGGTCACACGTTCACCCTCACTTAGTTTGGGTTTACCCGGTCTGTCTCTTTACCCAAGAGTCAAAGACATACGAGTCACAGAGACACGTACTGACCCACTCAGTTGTCTGAACCTTTGTTTTTCACCCTCAGGTACGGTAGGAAGAGCCAAATCCAGAAGGGGCTTGTTAAAAACAAGGAAGTGGAGTCTGACACCGGCGTCCTGCCCTTATTGGACAGTGATGACGATGACTCGGCGTACGTCAGGAGAAGGAGACGGGGCTTCAGAGTGGCGTCCAGGTGTCAGGTGAGCACAGACAAGTTTCAGTATCTGCATAAAGTTAAATGTCTTCGTCACCTGTGTTTGTTCCTTCAGGTGGTCAAAGTCAGTCACAGCACTCAGACGGTCCGATTGGTTATTCCAGCTGTGCGTCAACCAGCTTCTGAGGCCCCGCCCACCAGTGTCCCTGCAGCCAATCAGGCGGCAGTAGAGCAGACTCCCGTGGCGCCGACGTGGCGCTGCCTCCCTCCATCGTACTCAAATATCGTCACGCCGCTACAGCAGCGCACCTCTCTGGTCTATCTGCTCTGCTCGCCCTCAGGCTCCGCCTACACACCTGCACCAGGCTCCGCCCACAAACGCTGCAGAAAGAAGAGGCGTCCGTTAGACCCACAGGGGTTAAAGGTCAAATACAAACAACTTCCTTTCCGGTTCTACAACCCGAGCAGCAACCGTATCCTGAAGAACCCCCCTAAAGGCTTCCTGTGGCAACGAGGCTCCGTCCCCTCCATCCCGCCCCCACCGTGTGTCCGTCAGCTGTTCAGAAGTCTGAGTCCAGACCTGAACACCGACAGGCCGGCGATGGAGGGGGCCACAGGCTCCTCCAGGGTTAAAGATCAGAGGTCACCTGACCCACCCTTCAGCCACGCCAACAGCATGCTCAGCAGGGATTCAGTCAGGAGGCGGGGAAGGACGTCTGAAGCTCCGCCTTCTCCGCCTCACACCAGGTCAGAGCGGGTGAGGGGGGGGAGGACACGCCCCCCACCCTCCAAGAGGAGAACCAGGTCTCAGGCGACGCCCCCCCATTCTAGGAGAGAAGGCCTGCGTCGGGCAGGCCCCGACAGGAAGATCCCCGGATCCACGGGCCAGCCTCACCCTCCCTCACCCCGCCGGGGGAGGTCGCAGAAGGGGCGGAGCTGCGAGAGGGGGCGCAGGTAACAGGACGCCTCTTTTATAAACAGAGACAAAAACTTCCCACAAAATGACCTTTTGTAGATCAAATTTCTTTATTCTCTTTATGAGTTTATATATAATATAATTAATATAATTATTAATTGTTTACAGATGGTCATTTCTGTAAATGATCCTTAAACAATGTTTTGATCTTTAATTTGGTTTATAAACAAGGCGGCTGGACTTTATATGAACTTTGGAAGTTTGATGTAATTTTTTTGTTTGTGTGCAAAATAAAATGTAATATTTCTTTTTTTTATGAAATCATGGAAATTAAATGTAACTTTTAATTATAAATTATTTAAATTAAAATATAAAACAACATGTGCACACACAAAATAAAACTTTTATTGAATTATTTTATTATAATGTTGGCAGCTGTAACACTAAACATACCTTTTCTTTAGGTGTTGGATATTTTATACCTTTAATGTTTATTTAAATATGAGTCAATCCTAATAAACATCTTTTATAACCTCAGCGTGTCTTCAGTTCTCATGCCGTCCACCAGGCGGAGTATCGAGTCTCCCACCTGCTCTGCAGCCGGCAGCAGCTCCGCCCACTTCCTCTCACCTGCACAGATTGACAACATTTGAATAATCATGTTATCAAAAGAAGTCTGAGTTTTATCTCCGTACATTTACTATTTCAAGCTGACAGAATATTCAAGTTAGTTTTTTGTAAATTTGTGATTTTTCCCACTTTAATCGTAAATAATTCCTTGTATATCTGTTTCTTTTCTTTTTAATTTAACGTTTGACGTTAGTTTTAGAAAATATTCATGATCTATATTTATATCCCTCATTAATAATAGTTTATTAGGTTACAGTACATCATCACCTGTCTGTTTCACTCTCCACCTATCTGTCTCCATCTCAGTCTTCAGTCTGTCCACAGTCTCCTGCAGCAGCTGCTCTGGACTAGGTGTCCCACAATCCTCCTCTTCACATAGACAGGTGTCCTCTTCCTGTGGTCCCGCCTCCTGCGCTCCATCCTGTTGTCCCATTGGACGACAGAGAAGCCAGTCTCCTGCTGACTCTTCGTCACAGTGGCTGTCGTGTGACGTGTGACGTGTGTGCTGAAAATGACCTGTAATGTGCTGGTGCATTGTGGAAAATGCTGTTCGTAGTTCTTCCTCGCTCCACTCGTCCCTGTTCTCCGTGTCTTCTCTGTTCTCCCTGTCCTCCCTGTTCTCTGCGTTCTCCGTGTCCTCTCTGTTCTCCCTGTCCTCCCTGTTCTCTGTGTTCTCTGTGTCCTCTCTGTTCTCCCTGTCCTCCCTGTTCTCTGTGTTCTCCGTGTCCTCTCTGTTCTCCCTGTCCTCCCTGTTCTCTGTGTTCTCCGTGTCCTCCCTGTCCTTCCTGTTCTCCGTGTCCTCCCTGTTCTCCTGTGACCTCCCTGTTCTCCATGTCCTCCCTGTTCTCCATGACCTCCCTGTTCTCCGTGTCCTCCCTGTTCTCCGTGTCCTCCCTGTTCTCTGTGTCCTCCCTGTTCTCTCTGTTCTCTGTGACCTCCCTGTTCTCTGTGACCTCCCTGTTCTCTCTGTTCTCTGTGTCCTCCCTGTTCTCTGTGTCCTCTCTGTTCTTGGTGTTCTCCGTGTCCTCCCTGTTCTCTGTGTCCTTTCTGTCCTCCCTGTTCTCTGTGTCCTCCCTGTTCTCTGTGTCCTCTCTGTCCTCTGTGTTCTCTGTGTCCTCTCTGTTCTCTGTGTTCTCCGTGTCCTCCCTGTTCTCCGTGTCCTCCCTGTTCTCCGTGTCCTCCCTGTTCTCTGTGTCCTCCGTGTTCTCCGTGTCCTCCCTGTTCTCCGTGTCCTCCCAGTTCCCTCTGTCCTCCCTGTTCTCTGTGTTCTCCGTGTCCTCCCTGTTCTCCGTGTCCTCTCTGTTCTCCGTGTCCCCCCTGTTCTCCATGTCCTCCCTGTTCTCCATGTCCTCCCTGTTCTCCCTGTCCTCTCTGTCCTCTCTGTTCTCCGTGTCCTCCCTGTTCTCCACGTCCTCCCTGTTTTCTGCGTCCTCTCTGTCCTCCCTGTTCTCCGTGTCCTCTCTGTCCTCCGTGTCCTCCATGTCCTCCGTGTCCTCCATGTCCTCCCTGTTCTCCCTGTCCTCTCTGTCCTCTCTGTTCTCCGTGTCCTCCCTGTTCGCCACGTCCTCCCTGTTTTCTGCGTCCTCTCTGTTCTCCGTGTCGAGGCTTTGTGGCATGTTGCCGTTTTGTTGAGCCTCCATCTTGTTCACAGCCTGAAGAAGGAGAGAGGAACATATTTTTATATAAAAACAATAATAATATTAATAACATAACGTCGTACGGTGAGTGTGTTTCTGTGTTGCTGCTGGTGTACTTCAGCTGCTGGACTCCCGTCATGTCCCGTCATATATCTGCACCTACACTCCTTTCAGCTCTGCTAACGTTAGCTAACACACACTTCCTCTCTGATGAAGCTTATCGTTTTTGACTTGATTTGATTCATAATATAACAATACAATCATACTAATAATATAATATAATATTAAAATTTCCCACTTATCAACTGCATTATAGCTTCATACCTTTCACAATAAAAGCCCTTGCATTTGTAATAAGCCTCGTTTACCTGTGTGAGCGTGTGCTGCAGACGCAGGTTGTGCTCTCTCATCGTCTCCATTGTGACCTCCATCTCTGAGCACCTGTCCTCCAGGACGCCCTGATCTGATTGGACGGTGAGCCTCCACGCCTGCAGCTGCTGCTCCATCAACCTGAAGACAGAGAAGAAGAAGAAGAAGAAGAAGAAGAAGAAGAAGAAGGTGACAAAGGAGAAGAAGAAGGAGGAGGAGAAGGTGAAGAAGAAAAAGGATAAGAAGGTGTAGAAGGAGGAGAAGAAGAAGGTGACAGTTTCTCACCATTTGTCTCTCTGCAGGTTTCTGACTTGAGTCAACAGAACGGACACCTTCAGCTGAACAACACAAGATTTTATTCATGTTATTATTATTCTTCTTATTATTATTTCATATTATTATTATTATTATGAGTCACCTGCTGAGTCGGCGTCTCCTTGTCAGTCTGCAGAGTTTTGGACGAGCAGCTCAGAGATTGCACTGATGCATTATGGGAAACAGAGGCAGCCAAATGTGTGGAGGCATCAGAGTGGGGCGGAGCACTAAGGAACAAAACACTTTAATTTAAAAGGTCATTAACAAGTTAACGATGTGTGAACTCACACCTGACTCACCTGTTCTGAGGTTCCGCCCACACCAGGCCCCGGCTCTCGGCCTCACGCTGAGTGTGTCGCCGTGGCAACAGCATGTGACGAGCACTGTGCGCTAACGAGGAAAGAGACTCCCTCCAGGTGGGCTGAAGACAGACTGAAGGTTAACCACTAATCCTGTCTGTCTGTCTTCCTGTCTGTCTGTCTGTCTGTTCACCTGTCCGTCTGTCATTACACCTGTCTGTCTACCTGTGTGTAGGTACCTGTGTGGAATTACCTGTGTGCAGAACTCGAGCAGCGGGTGGTGACTCTTGTGTTTCCTCGTCTCTCTGTGCGACAGGAAGCAGCTCCGACACAGGTGGACGTTCACACACTTCCTGCAGCGATACCTGAACACAGGAGGACGATGATTGGTCTTCTGTCAGAGAAGCGTTCTGATTGGCCGGTGTGGGCTAACCTGAGTCCGATGACGGGGCGTGTCCTGCAGGTGTGGCAGCGGACGTCGTGACGGACGTTTTGACCCACCGACAGAGTGGGTAACCATAGCAACAGGCATGGCTCGCCCTGCAGCCATGACAACACATGTTCTCTGCTCGCCATCGGGGTCAACACCTGTAAGCACACACAAAGGTGAGTTTGTCGCCACGACGACCTCCAGTCACCTATTAGTTCTATGTGTTCTCACCCCGTCAAAACACGACCTCATGGCCGCCTCCACGCCACCAAACACTGCTTCCTCCTGCACCGCCGCAGGAACCTGAACACATCACACATGTCAGAGAGCAGGAGCAGAGGGGCATGCTGGGAAATGTAGTGGGTAAAGTTTTTACCTGACTGAGATCCTGTAGCAAAGATCTGAGTCCAGACTGGCTGACTGACCCCGAACTGCTTTCCGCTACACTCACCAGAGCTGCAGGAACACCAGGCTTTTATTGTGAAGGAAAGATTCCTGTACTACAGACAGCACGCCAGGCTTTTATTGTGAAGGAAACATCCTCTACTACAGACAGAACACAAGGCTTTCATTGTGAAAGAACACTCACCTGCGTATTTAACCTGGAGAGTTTCGGCTGAAAGAGCGATAAGAGAAGTTTGAAGAGAAGCAGCAGATATAAAACCAGCCTGAGACCTAAACACACAAAGAACTAATATTTAAATTTAAACCTCTCTGGGAACCATCACATTATCGTGGTGGAGAGGTTTGTGTGTCCCTATGAACCTGAGATCTGTGTTGTCTGGAGCCTAGTGCTCCTGGTAGGGTCTCCCAAGGCAAATTGGTCTCAGGCGAGGGGCTAGACTAAGAATGGTTCAAAAACGACTTCATGAAAGAAAGGGAAAGGAAAGGAGAGACCCTGCCCGGAGGAAGCCAGGGGCCCCCGTCTGGAGCCAGGCCCAGAGGGAGGGCACAGCCCGAAGAAGCTACGTGGTGCCTCCCATCCATCCATCCATCCTGTGGGCCCACCACTCATGGGAAAAACCACTGGGGTCGGGTGCGCTGTCACACGGGTGGGAGTGATGGTCAGGGACCTCGATGGACCAGACCCGGGCAGCAGAGGCTGGCTCTGGGGACGTGGAACGTCACCTCTCTGTGGGGGAAGGAGCCGGAATTAGTGCGGGAGGTGGATCGCTACCAGTTGGATCTGGTGGGGCTTACCTCCACGCACAGTCTTGGCTCTGGAACCGTACTCCTGGATAGGGGTTAGACTCTATTCTTCTCCGGAGTTGCCCAAGGTGTGAGGCGTCGGGCCGGGGTGGGGATACTCACTAGCCCCCGGCTGAGCGCCGCTACGTTGGAGTTTATCCCGGTAGACGAGAGGGTCGCCTCCCTACGCCTTCAGGTTATGGGGGGGAAAACTCTGACTGTTGTTTGTGTCTATGCCCCAAACCGCAATTCTGAGTATTCGGCCTTCTTGGAGACCCTGAATGGAGCCCTGCAGGGGGCTCCAGTAGGGGACTCCGTAGTCTTGCTGGGAGATTTCAACGCACACGTGGGAAACGATGGAGACACCTGGAGAGGCGTGATTGGGAGGAAGGGCCTCCCTGATCTAAACCCGAACGGTCGTTTGTTGTTGGACTTCTGTGCTAGTCATGGAATGGCCATAACAAACACCATGTTCGAACATAAGGATGCTCATAAGTGTACGTGGTACCAGAGCACCCTAGGCCAAAGGTCAATGATCGATTTCGTAATCGTATCATCTGATCTGAGGCCACATGTTTTGGACACTCGGGTGAAGAGAGGGGCGGAGCTGTCGACTGATCACCATCTGGTGGTGAGTTGGATCAAGGGGTGGGGGAAGACTCTGGACAGACCTGGTAAACCCAAACGGGTAGTGCGGGTGAACTGGGAACGTCTGGAGGAAGCCCCTGTCCTGGGGATCTTTAACTCACACCTCCGGCGGAGCTTTTCAGCCATCCCTGTGGAGGTTGGGGGCATTGAACCTGAGTGGGCGATGTTCAAAACCTCTATTGCTGAAGCTGTGGTGATGAGCTGTGGTCTCAAGGTCTTAGGTGCCTCAAGGGTCGGTAACCCTCGAACACCGTGGTGGACCCCGGTGGTCAGGGAAGCCGTCCGACTGAAGAAGGAGTCCTTCCGGGTTATGTTATCCGGGAGGACTCCGGAAACAGTTGCAGGGTATCGAAGGACTAGAAGGGCGGCAGCTTCTGCCGTGTCAGAGGCAAAGCAGCGGGTGTGGGAGAAGTTCGGACAAGCTATGGAGAAGGACTTTCGGTCGGCACCAAGGTGCTTCTGGAAAACCATCCGGCACCTCAGGAGGGGGAAGCGTGGAACCATCCAAGCTGTGTACAGCAAGGGTGGGACCCTGCTGACTTCAACTGAGAAGGTTATCGGCCGCTGGAAGGAGCACTTTGAGGAACTCCTGAATCCGACTAACACGCCCTCTATGGTTGAGGCAGAGCTGGAAGCTGATGGGGGATCATCGGCAATTTCCCTGATGGAAGTCACTGAGGTAGTCAAACAACTCCACAGTGGCAAAGCCGCAGGGGTTGATGAGATCCGTCCAGAAATGCTGAAGGCTTTGGGTGTTGAGGGGCTGTCTTGGTTGACACGCATCGTCAACATTGCGTGGAAGTCTGGGACAGTGCCTAGGGGTTGGCAGACCGGGGTGGTGGTTCCCCTATTTAAAAAGGGGGACCAGAGAGTGTGTGCCAACTACAGGGGTATCACACTTCTCAGCCTCCCTGGTAAAGTCTACTCCAAGGTACTGGAAAGGAGGGTTCGGCCGGTAGTCGAACCTCTGATTGAAGAGGAACAATGCGGATTCCGTCCTTGTCGTGGAACAACAGACCAACTCTTTACTCTTGCAAGGATCCTGGAGGGGGCCTGGGAGTACGCCCATCCGGTCTACATGTGTTTTGTGGATCTGGAGAAGGCGTATGACCGGGTCCCCCGGGTGATACTGTGGGAGGTGCTGCGGGAGTATGGGGTGAGGGGGTCACTTTTGAGGGCCATCCAATCCCTGTACGCCCAAAGCGAGAGTTGTGTCCGGATACTCGGCAGTAAGTCAGACTCGTTTCCCGTGAATGTTGGCCTCCGCCAGGGCTGCGCTTTATCACCAATCCTGTTCGTGATTTTCATGGATAGGATATCGAGGCGTAGTCGTGGAGGAGAGGGGTTGCAGTTCGGTGACCTGAGGATCTCATCGCTGCTCTTTGCAGATGATGTGGTCCTTATGGCATCATCGGTCTGTGACCTTCAACAGTCACTGGATCGGTTCGCAGCCGAGTGTGCAGCGGTTGGGAAGAGGATCAGCACCTCCAAGTCTGAGGCCATGGCTCTCAGCAGGAAACCGGTGGTTTGCCTACTCCGGGTAGGGAATGAGCCATTACCCCAAGTGAAGGAGTTCAAGTACCATGGGGTCTTGTTCGCGAGTGAGGGGACAATGGAGCAAGAGATTGGCCTGAGAATCGGAGCAGCGGGGGCGGTATTACAGTCACTTTACCGCACAGTTGTGACGAAAAGAGAGCTGAGCCAGAAGGCAAAGCTCGCAATATACCGGTCGATCTTCGTTCCTACCCTCACCTATGGTCATGAAGGCTGGGTCATGACCGAAAGAAGGAGATCACGGGTACAAGCGGCCGAAATGGGTTTTCTCAGACGGGTGGCTGGCGTCTCCCTTAGAGATAGGGTGAGAAGCTCAGCCATCCGTGAGAGACTCGGAGTAGAGCCGCTGCTCCTTTACGTTGAAAGGAGCCAGTTGAGGTGGTTCGGGCATCTAGCAAGGATGCCACCTGGGCGCCTCCCTAGGGAGGTGTTCCAGGCACGTCCAGCTGGGAGGAGACCCCGGGGAAGACCCAGGACTCGGTGGAGATATTATATCTCCTCACTGGCCTGGGAACGCCTCAGGATCCCCCAGTCGGAGCTGGAGGATGTGGCCCGGAGAAGGGAAGATTCTCCGATTCTCCGGCCAATCTCTCACTCCATCCAACATTCACTGGGAACGAGTCCGACTTACTGCCGAGTATCCGGACACAACTCTCGCTTTGTTATGGCCATTCCATGACTAGCACAGAAGTCCAACAACAAACGACCATTCAGGTTTAGATCAGGGAGGCCGTTTCTCCCAATCACGCCTCTTCAGGTGTCTCCATCCTTTCCCACGTGCGCGTTGAAGTCTCCCAGCAGGACTACGGAGTCCCCTACTGGAGCTCCCTGCAGGGCTCCATTCAGGGTCTCCAAGAAGGCTGAATACTCCAAACTGCTGTTTGGGGCATAGGAACAATCAAGAGTCAGAGTTTTCCCCCCCGATAACCCGAAGCCACAGGGGTGAACTCCAACGTAGCGGCGCTCAGCCGGGGACTTGTGAGTAACTTTTTCCCATGAGTGGTGAGCCCACAGGATGGATGGATGGGAGGCACCACGTAGCTTCTTCGGGCTGTACCCGACCGGGCTCCGGGGCAAACCCGGCCGCCATGCGCTCACTGTCGGGCCCTCCCTCTGGGCCTGGCTCCAGACGGGGGCCCCGGGCTTCGTCCTGTCAGGGTCTCTCCTTTCCTTTGCCTCTTTTTCATGAAGTCGTTTTGAACCATTCTTAGTCTGGCCCCTCGCCTGAGACATATTTGCCTTGGGAGACCCTACTAGGAGCACTAGGCTCCAGACAACACAGCTCTCAGGTTCATAGGGACACATAATATTATATATATTATATTTTATATATAATATGTATAATATTATATAATGTATATAATATATAATGTACAGACCGGTCGTTGAGCGTGAACATCAGATTGCACGTTTCCTCTGGAGCCTCTAAAGTCACATGACCCGCCACTTCCTGTGACACGCTGTGGAATATCCTTTTCAGTGTTTCGGTCACATCCTGTCTGTTCAATCCAACTTCCTGTTGCAGCAAGGGGAGAGCCGCCGTGATGTGTCGAAAACACACCGCGTCCACTGGAAACACAGAAATATTAATTAATTAATATTTCATAGTATAATATATATAAATATATAATATAATATGTAATATAGTAGCAATAATAAATATAATAATAATAATAATAAATATAATAATAATTACAATTATTATAATTATTATAAGAATAATAAATTGACTGACTGTGACAGAGTCTCTGCAGAGACCGGAGCTTCATGGCGACTCTGTCGACGGATGGACGGATTTCATTTAATCTTTCTGAACAAATAAATAAAACATTTAGGGAAAAAAAACAAAAAACTATATGTAATAAAATGTGTAATAAAATGTGTAATAAAATGTAAATAATGTGTACTAAAATGTAAGTAATATGTCCGATTAACATAAGTGTGACAGAAAGATAAACAGATAAATATTATTTAGGTTTTTCGGCTGATTATTTTACCGAGGCTTTCCAGATCCATGATGAACATCTGAAAACACCAAACAGTTCAACATTATTTAATAAAGTTTATAAAACAGAACAAAAATAATAATAATAATAATAATATATATCTCAACAGTATATATAAATATAAACAATAAATATAAACAATAAATATAAACAGTAAATATAAACAGTAAATATAAACACGGTTTATATATAAATATAAACAGTAAATATAAATATAAACAGTAAATATAAATATAAACAGTAAATATAAAATATAAACAGTAAATATAAACAGTAAATATAAATATAAACAGTAAATATAAAATATAAACAGTATAGATAAATATAAACAGTCCATATAAATATAAACAGTATATATAAATATAAACAGTCCATATAAATATAAACAGTATATATAAATATAAACAGTAAATATAAATATAAACAGTATATATAAATATAAACAGTATATATAAATATAAACAGTAAATATAAATATAAACAGTATACATAAATATAAACAGTCTATATATACAGTGTATATTAATATAAACAGTAAATATAAATATAAACAGTAAATATAAATATAAAGACGGTTTATATATAAATATGAACAGTATATATAAATATAAACATGGTTTATATATAATTATAAACACAGTTTATATATAAATATGAACAGTATATATAAATATAAACACGGTTTATATATAAATATAAACACAGTATATATACATTTAAACACAGTATATATAAATATAAACACAGTTTATACATTTAAAAACAGTATATATAAATAAAGATATATATAAACAAAGATATATATAAATAAACATATATATAGAGAAGTAAAGATAACCTGAGTTTCTGCTCTCGTCGCGCTGCAGCTTCTGAATTATGAATGAAGGTTTCATTGATCACCTGTCGTCCCGCTCACCTGCTGTCTGTGGACCAATCAGCAGCCAGCACATCTATGACATCACTAACTCAGCAAACACAGGAAGTGTTAGTACGAAATTATAGATTTAGAAATACACTTTAATTCATGATTACTTAATAAATTACTTAATACAACTCTTATGGCTGTGTGTCTCTCTGTATGTGTCTCTCTGTGTGTGTGTGTCTCTGTGTGTGGTGTGTGTGTGTGAATGCAGACTCTGTGTCTGTGTTTGGATCTGCACTCCTCTCTTTGTCTCTTTGTCTCTCGTCTCTTTGTCTCTTGTCTCTGTGAACTGAAGCTCTTTGTTCGTCTCGGGGTCGTTTCAGGACGAAACACTGAAGCTTTTCTTCTTCTCCCGAGATAAACGCTGAAACACAGAGAATGTCATCCTCCGCCATCACATCATCACCAACACTGCAGGCACAGGACACATTAAAGAGATATTCAAAGTTATTACAATACATTTCGTCACAACACATCCCATATTTGAGATGTTTTAGTTGAATAAACAGAGCAAGAGGTTCAAGTTTCAGGTACAGAGGAACACAAGAGACACAAAACAACGACAAAGACACAAAACTACAAAGAGAAACAAAACTACAAAGAGACACAAAACAACTACAAAGAAACACAAAACAACTACAAAGAGACACAAAACTACAAAGAGACACAAAAACAACTACAAAGAGACACAATACAACGACAAAGAGACACAAAACAATGACAAAGAGACACAAAAACAACGCCAGAGACAAAATACTACAAAGAGACACGAAACAACTACAAAGAGACATGAATCAACGACAAAGAGACACAAAATAACTACAAAGAGACACAAAACTACAAAGAGACACAAAACGACAAAGAGACACAAAACAATTACAAAGAGACATGAAACAACGACAAAGAGACACAAAACAACGACAAAGAGACACAAGACAACTACAAAGAGACACAAAACAACTACAAAGAGACACAAAATGACAAAGAGACACAAAACTACAAAGAGACACAAAACAAAGACAAAGAGACACAAAACTACAGAGAGACACAAAGAACTACAAAGAGACACAAAACAATGACAAAGAGACAGGAAACAACAACAAAGACACAAAACTACAAAGAGACACAAAACAACTACAATGAGACACAAGACAACTACAAAGAGACACAAAACAACTACAAAGAGACACAAAACTACAAAGAGACACAAAATGACAGAGACACAAAAACAACTACAAAGAGACACAATACAACGACAAAGAGACACAAAACAATGACAAAGAGACACAAAAACAACGCCAGAGACAAAATACTACAAAGAGACACGAAACAACTACAAAGAGACATGAATCAACGACAAAGAGACACAAAATAACTACAAAGAGACACAAAACTACAAAGAGACACAAAACGACAAAGAGACACAAAAACAACTACAAAGAGACACAATACAACGACAAAGAGACACAAAACAATGACAAAGAGACACAAAAACAACACCAGAGACAAAAAACTACAAAAAGACACGAAACAACTACAAAGAGACATGAAACAACGACAAAGAGACACAAAACAACGACAAAGAGACACAAAACTACAAAGAGACACAAAACAATTACAAAGACACAAAACAACGTCAAAGAGACACAAAACAACTACAAAGAGACACAAAACGACAAAGAGACACAAAACAACTACAAAGAGACACAAAAACAACTACAAAGAGACATAAAACAATGACAGAGACACAAAACTACAAAGAGACACAAAACAAAGACAAAGAGACACAAAACTACAGAGAGACACAAAGAACTACAAAGAGACACAAAACAATGAAAAAGAGACAGGAAACAACAACAAAGACACAAAACAACTACAAAGAGACACAAAACAACTACAAAGAGACACAAGACAACTACAAAGAGACACAAAACAACTACAAAGAGACACAAAACAATGACAAAGAGACACAAAACAACTACAAAGATACACAATAATACTGCAAAGAGACACAAAACAACTACAAAGAGACATAACTACAAAGAGACACAAAATAACCACAAATAGACACGAAACAACAACAAAGAGACACAAAACAATTACAAAGAGACACACAACTACAAAGAGACACACAACTACAAAGAGACACAAAACAACCACAAAGAGACACAAAACTACAAAGATACACAAAACAAACACAAAGAGACACAACACAACTACAAAGAGAGATCTTCTACGAGATGCAAAACAATCAGATCTGTATCCCTGACAGAAACTTGATTTGAGATATTTTATATATTTAATTACTGTATTTATATGACTACATGTTTAAAGTTCTCTGACATTCAAACTTAAAGTAATTTTGAAGTAAAACTATAAAAATATAAAGCTTTATAACACTGACTCCTCCCAGTGGGCGTGGACTCTCAGCTCTCAGTAACGCGAACAAAACAACAACAAAAGAGCTGCTGAGCCGCAGAGTTCCTGCTGCTGCCGGTGAGTACACGCTCAGTATTTATACATTTCAGTATTTATACACGCTCAGTATTTGTACACGCTCAGTATTTATACACACTCAGTATTTATACACACTCAGTATTTGTACACGCTCAGTATTTATACATGTCAGTATTTATATGCTCAGTATTTATACACACTGGGTATTTGTTCTGCTTGTCATTTGGAGACAACCAAACGGTTGTCTCCAAATGAGTGACCGTGCTGCTCTCTCTCAGATGTGAAAATGAAGCGCTCCCTGGGGATCTGCCTCCTGCTCTGCTGCGCTCTCTTCGGACTGGGTACGTTTCATAATCTGTTTTTATTCAGCATTATACAGCAAACTCTCAATAAACAACATAATTAAGTATTTCATGTACTAACCCCTTTAATTATTTTATATTTAATGTTAACATATTAAATATTTTACTAACTTTGATCGAGAAAAATCAGAATAAAAAACCTGCAATTTAATACATAAACAATGTTCTTGATCTTTGTTTTATGATCACAAAACTAATTTATTTATCTATATATATATACATATATATAATTTAGACAAAGTTTTAGATTACGGTGTAAAATGTTTACCTTTCATCACACAGTTATTTATCCGTCAAATCAGTTCAACATTCGCGACTTGTGTTATTGTTTTTTTTGTCTTTTTTATTCATCTTATGATTTATTTATTATTTTTGTAAACAGGAATATGTTGGTTGGGAAATTACTGATACTGTTGACTGAAAACCAAATAATTAGGATTTCTTCTAATTTATTTATTTTACATTCTGCATATATGAGATACCAATAAAATACTTATAGGTTATAGTTGAATTTGCGTTCAGTGCATGACATTGAAAGAACTTCTATCTATGTATTATTTGGATAACTAGCGTTAAAAAAAGGTTTTAAACATGAAGGATCTTGATTCCTCCATAAAGACCGTCACTGTATTTATTTTAATATTGTGGGACTAAACCAACATCAAGATGAAAAGATTCAAAACGACCTCACAGAGACAAAGATTTAAAGCCACCACAAAGATTCAAAACTACCCAATGAGCTGACGGCACATTTAGGTACTGCAACTCATTGTTATCAGGTTGTCCAAAAAAGTCGCTTAAGACTCTTCAGCTGATCCAAAATGCAGCGGCACGTGTATTGACAAGAACAAGGAAACGGGATCATATTACTCCTGTATTAGCTGCTCTGCACTGGCTCCCGGTAAAATACAGAATAGAATTCAAAATCCTTCTCCTGACTTACAAATCAATTAATGGTCAGGCTCCAGCATATCTTAAAGATCTCATAGTACCTTATAAACCAACTAGAGCATTGCGCTCCCAGACTGCAGGGTTACTTGTGGTTCCTAGAGTCTCTAAGAGTACAATGGGAGCCAGAGCCTTCAGCCATCAAGCTCCTCTCCAGTGGAACCAGCTTCCAGTTTGTGTTCGGGAGGCAGACACACTCTCCACATTTAAGAGCAGGCTAAAGACTTTCCTTTTTGATAAAGCTTATAGTTAGGGCTGGCTCAGGTTTGCCTTGGATCAGCCCCTAGTTATGCTGCTATAGGCTTAGACTGCCGGGGGACACCTCCCTGCTCTCCTCCTTCTCTTCCTCTCTCCTCCCCTCCCTCTCTTCTTCTCCCTCTCTCTCTGTATGGATTTATGTAAATGTATGTTACTAACTCATCATCCGGGGCATCATCCCCAGAGTTTCTGTGTCTCATGTGGCAGGTTGCCTCTGATAAAGTTTACGTCAGGATCAGGAATCGTGACAGCGCCTACTGCCCTGGTCCTGCTGGACACCGGGAAGCCTTTTTGACATTTTCTGGGTTTCTTTTAGGAAGGTTTTCCTTGTGCGATGCGAGGGTCTAAGGACAGAGGGTCTGAGGACAGAGGGTCTAAGGACAGAGGGTGTCATATCCTGTACAGTCTGTAAAACACATTGAGACAAATGTATACTTTGTGATATTGGGCTATATAAATAAATTTGACTTGATTTGATTTGATTTAGTTTTTAAACCTGTATTTTATTTATTTATTGTCCTAATCTGTATCATCACTTTGAACTCACCTGTGTTTTACAGACGGCTTGGATAGAAAAGGTTTCTCCTCTCTGAGACTGAGTTTATAGTTTGTATGGACCCGGATTTGAATCAATACTGAGGAGGATTTTCACATTTTGTGTTTCAGGATCAGCGATCCGCTGCTACAGCTGTAAGGATTACACCGCAAGCTGCTCCAAACAGAGAGAGTGCAGCTACGACGACGCCTGTCTCACTCTCAGCGAGAGAGGTTAGTACACATTAATCCACCTGTACACCTGTACCATTATAGTATAAAATGACACTGTTTCTATTATCCGCTTTGTCCCACAGGTGGGATGACTTTCCGCCAGTGTCTGAAGTATTCAGACTGTGAGTACGGCCGACTGGGACAGATGTTTCCCCAGGTAACAATTATTCTACTTTATTTATTCTAATACAGAATACAAAATAATAAACAGAACATGAAAATAAATATGTAAAACTGCTAATGGAGTCTGGTTTGTTTAACTACCTCTGTATTTACAATAATTTCCAGGTTTCCAGTTTCACCTTCAAGTGCTGCAACTCTGACCTGTGTAACTCCGCCCCCTCATCGTCGGCGAGCTCTGTGATTGGCCTGCTGGCCTCGGCCGCGGTCATGTGGTGGTGTGTCCACTGAGGAGCGCCCCCTGTGGCTGAAACATGTAACAACAGCTTCTCTAACAACATCTCATCAAAACATTCACACTTTATCAGTATTTATATGTAAAGAAATTAGTTGTTTAAACATTAAAATATTCACTGGTGATTAAAGGAATAAGAATAATTGATCACGTCTGATGAGAACACATGATATTATATATACAGTCACCATGGTAACACATTATATGTATCAGCTGTTTTACAGGAAACTGCACCTCTAACTGCAGAACCGCCAAAATAAAGTGTAACTGAAAACGATCTGAAGCTGCTTCTTTAACCGTCTGTGAATTAAATAAATAAATGGTGACAAACTGGAAACATGGACTGGTTGATCTTTTATTATAAAAATAGATTAAACACAGTAGTTTTCCTGAGTGTCTGACTTTTCCTGATGGCACCTGAAGACAGCTGCAGGCGGACAGGTGAGCCAACAGTGAAGAAAAGGTTAAAATAAATAACAATTTAAATGTTCAATAATTTAACAAAAGTTTAAACAATTAAACTACTTTTACAGTGTGGTCTTATTATGTTTTTTACAGTGTAGAGCAGGGGACGGGAACCTTTTTGTCTGGGAGAGCCATAAAAGCCAAATATTTTTAAATGTAGTTCCTTGAGAGCCATATATTTAATAAAAAGAGTTTTAAGTATATCACGTCTCCGAGTACTAAAAGCGCTATCGGTGTTTCCCCTGCCATTGTCTGTCCCCCCCCCCCCCCCAACGGAACCCCATTTTTTAAATATTCACTTTTCACATTGAATAGGTGCTCTTTTATTAAATGAACTAAATGCTTATGTTATTTATCTAAGTTATGAGCACGTTTCAGTGTTTACTGCACGGGTGTCAAACTCAAGGCCACAATTATATCCGCGAGAACATATCATGTTTCTATCATAACTGGCCCGCCAGTTTTGGTAATTAAATCAATGCATGGCACAACCATGGGAAAATACATATTTGAGGAAGTATCTAAATGTACCAGTTCCAGTTTGCTTACCGCCCAAACCGCTCCACAGAGGACGCCTGCACTCCACCTGAGCCTGACCCACCTGGAGGAGAAGAACACCCATGTGCGAATGCTGTTCCTGGATTTCAGCTCGGCATTCAACACAATCATCCCCCAGCATCTGGTAAGCAAACTGGGACCCCTCGGCCTCAACACCCCCCTGTGTAACTGGCTGCTGGATTTCCTCACGAACAGACCCCAGCATGTGCGGGTTGTAAACAGCACCTCCAGCACCATTTCTCTGAGCACCGGCTCCCCACAGGACTGCGTTCTGAGTCCACTGCTGTTCACCCTGATGACCCACGTCTGTTGTGCCAGGTTCAGTACGAACCACATCCTGAAGTACGACACAACTGTAGTGGGACTCATCAGGGACAACAACGAACTGGCCTACAGGGAGGAGGTGAAACATCTGACAGACTGGTGTCACACCAACAACCTGATCCTGAATGTTGACAAAACAAAAGAGATCATTGTTGACTTCAGGAAAAAGCAGCACTGACACACACCGCTCCTCCTCAACGGCTCAGCAGTGAAGACTACAGACAGCACAAAGTTCTTGGGGGTGCAGCTCACAAACAGTCTGACCTGGTCCCTTCACACCTCCTCACTGGTGAAGAAGGCACAGCAGCGCCTGCACTTTCTGCACAGGTTGAAAAGAGCACAGCTCCCCCCTCCCATCCTCACCACGTTCTACAGAGGCACCATAGAGAGCATACTGACCAGTTGCATCTCTACCTGGTCTGGAAACTGCAACACCTCAGACTGGAAGTCTCTGCAGAGAGTGGTGAGGACAGCGGAGAGAATCATTGGGACGTCTCTTCCTTCCATCAGAGACGCTGCTAATAAACGCTGCCTCACCAGAGCGCAGAACATTATAAAAGACCCCACTCACCCCCACCTCGGCCTGTTCTCCCTGCTGCCCTCTGGCAAGAGGTTCCACAGCATAAGGAGCAGAACAACCAGACTCTGCAACAGTTTCTTTCCCCAAGCCGTCAGACTGTTGAACCAAAAATAACTTTTTCTCCTGAGCAATGTGATGTGAACTCCACTCTAAGAACTCTTAAATGTATATATTTTATAGAGTGTATATATGTTATTTATATAAAGTACATTTATATTTTAAGTACACATTTTATTGTATATTTATGCATCAGCACCACAACACTTTTAAATATTTATGACCAATTACTCAGTCACTTTTACAGTAAGTCAGGACAACTAAATTTCATTTGAATTGTACATTGTATAATCTCGTAATGACAATAAAGTTTTTTGATTGATTGATTGATTGGTGTGCAAAATGAAACTGTCCCGGGACAGACTGACGAAAGATGTGGTGCCTGCGATGTGATGAAAAGAGCGGATAAGTGGGCAGGATACAGGAGAAGATGCAGCTGACGGTGCATCACTGCATCATACACCAGTAAGTGCTGTGTTGTAAAGTTCTGGAGATGGAACATGTAATAAGCACCGTAACACAGACAGGAAACTTTATAAGAGCCAATGTAAGTCTTTTCCTGAGGAGATACATTCTGAACACGGCGGTGCGATGGCTCAGTCGAGGGAAAGTGCTGAATAGATTTTTCGAGTTGCGTGAGGAAATCTGGCCGTTTTTGGAAGCAAAGGGAAACACACCACAAATCTCTGGGACGTTGTGAGCTGGCCTGTTTGTGCGACACAACGAAACATCTCACTGTTAAACCTGCAGCTTCAGGGCCGTGTGATCACGGACATGTATGATGCAGTGACAGCGTTCCAAGCCGAGCTGCCTGTGAGAGACTCTGATGCTGCAAGGAAGCTTTGGTCACTACTGTTTCTAAACACTGACAAACCATCTCCACCGCTGTGTTCCCGACTGCGCATGAACTGCTCAGCAATCTGTTTGCAGTGGAAACAGCACATGTGAACATCCAAATGGAGCTGATTGACCTCCAGTGTAACGACACACTCAAGACAAAGTGTGACTCTGTGGGCGCTGCAGTTTCCAAGCTTCACCCCCAAAACGATGCCTTCATTTTGGCCCTCTCTGTGCTTTACGCAGTTTCTTCTCTGCTGTTTCGCGGAGGGCAGGGCTCCGCCCCTTACACACACACACGTGCGCACACAGTTACATTCAGAGACGGAGTGGAGGAAAGGAGAGGGGAGAACTAAAACAAAATCCGCTGCTAAATGTTTTACTTTAAAATGACACAGTATAATTATTTATTACTTGTTAATCATGTTAAAAAATGTCAGCTCAAAATTGTCTGCCGTAGGTTCCCGACCTCTGGTGTACAGTAATAGTAGTTAACAGTATATTGTTGTATTTTTACAGTGTATTATATGTTTTACGTATACTGTATTTTTTACAGTGTATTATATGTTTTACGATATACTGTATTTTTTACAGTGTATTATATGTTTTACGATACTGTATATTTTTATAGTGTATTATATGTTTTACGGTATACTGTATTTTTTACAGTGTATTATATGTTTTACAATACTGTATATTTTACAGTGTATTATATGTTTTACGATACTGTATATTTTACAGTGTATTATATGTTTTAAGGTATACTGCATTTTTTACAGTGTATTATATGTTTTACAATACTGTATATTTTACAGTGTATTATATGTTTTACAATACTGTATATTTTTCAGTGTATTATATGTTTTACGATACTGTATATTTTACGGTGTATTATATGTTTTACGGTATACTGTATATTTTTCAGTGTATTATATGTTTTACAATACTGTATATTTTACGGTGTATTATATGTTTTACGGTATACTGTATATTTTACGGTGTATTATGTTTTACAGTATACTGTATATTTTACGGTGTATTATATATTTTACGATATGTATTTTTTACAGTGTATTATATGTTTCACAGTATACTGTATATTTTACGGTGTATTATATATTTTACAGTATACTGTATATTTTACAGTATACCTCCTTTAGTAATCACTCAGCTTTTCAGGATATTTGACGTCACTTTGTCAAGTTTCTTTCACTAAAACCGTTAAAATACCGGAACCTGGTGGGTGTACTTTCAAAACAAAAGCACACATGTAATTATAATAAATACAATAACGTATTTATTTAAGGTCTCAGCTGTTCAGACATACACATTTCTTCATGTTACTCAGAAATATAATTATTGTAATTATTTACTATATTATTTTAATAATTATTTTGTTAAATAATAATAATAATAATTTATTTAACAAACACAATTTTGCTTTTTGTTCCATGCCGTTTTATTTTTATATTGTTGGAGCTATTCAAATTAAATTTAAAAAATGAGAAACAATATTGACCTGATTCTTAAAATCGATGCTTTTATTTTGAAATGGAGCACAGGAAGTTGTGTCGGTCATTGTTACTACCTTGACACAGAAGAAGAAGAAGTGGCAGGTTGGAGGCTGACAGAATGACACTTTAATAAAATAAAGAATAAGAAGCTGCTGCTGTGATGGCTCTACAGGTAAGACCACTCACCTGTGGCAGCTAATGCTAATGCTAATGCTAAAGCTGATGCTGCTTTACTTCGGAGCCGACTGCTCGCTGCCAGCCCTGCAGGAAGTCCGTAGAGAAATTAGTCAATTCAAGCTATCAGTAAATGTTCCGTTTAAACGTTAAGAATTATTATTTAAATCAAATCAAAGTGACAGAACATCTCTCTAGGAGGATTCAATGTTTCCTCATGAAAGGAAAATACCATAAAACGACAGAAACTGTTCGTTTAACAGTGAAAACATGTACATAGATCATGTACTAAACTCATGTTAAATGCTATAGGAGTCTGGTAGGAATATCATGAAGCTTTCAAATGAGGGAAAACACCGAAATATTAAAGTAAAACTCGGTTTTGTACTTCAGATGTGTTGAAATATTATCATTACAAAATGCTCTTTGGGTGTTACTGTCTTACGTAAGAAAAATAACCGCCACAACTTTACAGAAACCTGTTTAACGAGCGCAAACCTGCAGAAATATTAAGAAATGCTATGAAGGCTGATAATTAAATAATTAATTAATATTAAAAACATCTGTCGAGATTTAAATATTATTATAAATTCACCTTTCTACTGCAGTCATTTATAGATATATTAAACTATAGTAAGGGTATATTATCTTTAGGGGTTATATATTTTCTAAACAACAAAGCAGCAAAAACTAATTAAAAAAGGAAAACACAAAACATATATAAAATGTCTGGTAGCAATGAAAATAACAAAAATGGTCATTTAAAGTAATTTAAAGTAATTATTTCCCCTGTAAACTTGTAGATATATTATTAAAATGTTATTAGACAAATTCTGTCGTGGTATTATGAATTATCTCAGGAAGAAAATGACCAAAGAAGAAACAGAAACTTTTATCAAAGCTAACTAAAGTGAAATATGTCAAATGTTATTACATATTTTGTGTTAAACAATGAAAACCTTTAGCATGGTGTAAAATGTCTATGGAGTCTGGTGTGTAACAGGAAGTTAGGCTTACTGATAACCAGACTTTCCTCTCAAACACACTCAGGCTTTACTCTACTTGTGAGTACTATGACTTCAGAGCTGCAATATTACATGTTTTTATTGTCAGAGGAGGAACTTTTAATATCTTTATGAATTTATATTTGAGTTTGTTTGTGTTTCAGGCTGAAGTTCTGTACGACTTCACAGCCGAACCAGGAAACAACGAGCTGTCGGTCAGACAGGGAGAGGCGGTCTCCGTGCTCGACCAGGTACGTACATATATATATATATATATATATATAAAATATATATATATATAAAATATATAAAATATATATATTATATATATATTACATATATTATATATATATATATACACACACACACACATATACATATATATATATGTATGTCCTAATGTGTGTGAGCAGACTGTGGGTGGAGGCTGGATCCAGGCCCAGAACTCCAGCGGACAAATAGGACTCGTACCTGAAGAATATTTACAGGTGAGCAGGTAACTTAATATTTACAGGTTCTACAAAGAGACACCTAACCTCCACAGTTCAGTGTCGGGCTCTTGCTGCTTGATGTTGTTATTGTTGTGTTTCAGGTTGGGGATGGTGGCGGCTCCTGGGCCGGGGCTTTTGTCAGTGACAGTCGGGGATTCGAAGGTGACGCATTACTTCTAACTCGAGTTTAAAAAGTATTTTCAGCAGAAATGTTTTTAAATAAGTTCAGAAGTTTAATGTTTGTTGGGAAACAGTTGGTTTTTACGTCCTCCACATTAAATAAAATACCGTTTCCGGTCCCCGGCAGCCGGTGAGGACGATGACGGCGAGTGGGACGACGACTGGGACGACCAATCGGTGGGTGGTTACCGTGGTGACGACCAAGCGAACGAGGAGGGAGGGGCTTCAGGACGGAGCACCCACGGGCCCTCTGTGAAGATCTCCCTCAACAAGTAAAAACATCCACACAGTCGAGTCTAGTAGGGTCCACTAGAGTCCAGTAGAGCTTGGTAGAGTCCAGTAGCGCTTGGTAGAGTCCAGTAGCGCATGGTAGAGTCCAGTAGAGCTTGGTAGAGTCCAGTAGCGCTTGGTAGAGTCCAGTAGAGCTTGGTAGAGTCCAGTAGAGCTTGGTAGAGTCCAGTAGAGCTTGGTAGAGTCCAGTAGCGCTTGGTAGAGTCCAGTAGAGCTTGGTAGAGTCCAGTAGCGCATGGTAGAGTCCAGTAGAGCTTGGTAGAGTCCAGTAGCGCTTGGTAGAGTCCAGTAGCGCTTGGTAGAGTCCAGTAGAGCTTGGTAGAGTCCAGTAGCGCATGGTAGAGTCCAGTAGTGCTTGGTAGAGTCCAGTAGAGCTTGGTAGAGTCCAGTAGCGCTTGGTAGAGTCCAGTAGAGTCCAGTAGAATTAAATAGAGTCCAGTAGAGCCCGGTAGAGTCCAGTAGAATTAAGTAGAGTCCAGTAGAATTAAATAGAGTCCAGTAGAGCCCGGTAGAGTCCAGTAGAGCCCTGTAGAGTCCAGTAGAATTAAGTAGAGTCCAGTAGAATTAAATAGAGTCCAGTAGAATTAAATAGAGTCCAGTAGAGCCCGGTAGAGTCCAGTAGAATTAAGTAGAGTCCAGTAGAATTAAGTAGAGTCCAGTAGAATTAAATAGAGTCCAGTAGAGCCCGGTAGAGTCCAGTAGAGCTTGGGAGAGTCAAGTAGAGCCCCGTAGAGTCCAGTAGAATTAAGTAGAGTCCAGCCGTATTCTTGTGTGTTCTCAGGTTTCCGTTCTCCAAAGGTCCAAGCCCTGAGGTTTTCTTGTTGGCCAAACCTCCTGCTGACAGCAGAGACAGACTTCCTGTCTACGTGAGTAATCCACCTTTTTGGTAACTCTTCTTGGTGATCGCTGCACTCTCATTGGCTCCTGTTCATCGTCCAATCAGATGGGAGAGGTGGGTGCGGTGTGGCTCTATCCGTCGGTTCCTCTCGACTGTTTGATCGCCGATCCGAAGAAAGAGTCCAAACTGTACGGACTGAAGAGCTTCATTGAGTATCAAGTTACTCCCAACGTAAGAGTAATACTACAGTAACACACTGTACTACTACAATAATACACTGTACTACTACTACAAGTACCACTACATTAATACTCAGTACTACTACATTAATACTCAGTACTACTACATTACTACTCAGTACTACTACATTAATACTCAGTACTACTACATTACTACTCAGTACTACTACATTAACACTCAGTGCTACTACATTAATACTCAGTACTACTACATTACTACTCAGTGCTACTACATTAACACTCTGTGCTACTACATTAATACTCAGTACTACTACATTAACACTCAGTACTACTACATTAATACTCAGTGCTACTACATTAATACTCAGTACTACTACATTAATACTCAGTACTACTACATTAATACTCAGTGCTACTACATTAACACTCAGTACTACTACATTAATACTCAGTGCTACTACATTAACACTCAGTACTACTACATTAATACTCAGTGCTACTACATTAATACTCAGTACTACTACATTAATACTCAGTGCTACTACATTAATACTCAGTGCTACTACATTAATACTCAGTACTACTACATTAATACTCAGTACTACTACATCAATACTCAGTACTACTACAGTACTAATCTCTTAACGTCTTCCTTCAGACAACAAACAGACCTGTCAATCATCGCTACAAGCATTTTGATTGGTTGTACGAGCGTCTGCTGGAGAAGTTCGGCTCTGCTCTGCCAATCCCGTCACTGCCCGACAAACAGGTGACAGGTGAGTGTTTCCCTGAGCTTTCAGGCAGGTTTGAGGTGGACTTCATCAGAGTGTGTTTGAGTTTTTGGCTGTGTTTTCAGGCAGGTTTGAGGTGGACTTCATCAGGGGGAGGATGGAGCAGCTGCAGGCCTGGATGACCAGGATGTGCCGTCACCCGGTCGTCTCTCAGAGCGACGTCTTTCAGCTCTTCCTCACCTTCAGAGACGAGAAGGCAGGTTAAGCCCCGCCCCCACCCAATCTGCACGCAGCTAGCAAAGCCTCCTCGCAGCTTATTGGCTGTTTGTTGTTTCAGGAGTGGAAGGCGGGAAAGAGGAAGGCGGAAAGAGACGAGACGGTGGGACCGATGATGTTCAGCCTGATTGACCCCGACGCCGCGGAGAGAGAGGCCACCGAGGTGTACGTTACTCAATGTCTCTTACTGAGAAATTACAGCCAAAGTGTGTGTTAATGTGTGTTTGTGTGTGTGTGTGTGTGTGTGTGTGTGTAAGCAGTGAACACAAGTGTGAGCTCTACAGTCGGTTTACAAAGTCGATGGATGACGGAGTCAAAGAGCTACTGGACGTCGGACACACACACTGGAAACGCTGCACCGGACGTACGTACTTATACACACGGTTTATATATACTTATACACATATATATATATATATATATGTGTATATATTAATCTGTATGTGTGTGCTCAGCCCTGCCCAAAGAGTACGAGCGGATCGGTCAAGCCTTCAGGAATCTGTCAGCTGTTTTCATCAGCAGCAAATATCCAGGTGAGGAGACGGAGAGGGAGGAGACAGGAAGGGAGGAGACAGGAAGGGAGGAGACAGGAAGGGAGGGGACAGGAAGGGAGGGGACAGGGAGGAAGGAGACAGGAAGGGAGGAGACAGGGAGGAAGGAGACAGGGAGGAAGGAGACAGAGAGGGAGGAGACAGAGAGGGAGGAGAGAGGGAGGGAGGAGAGAGGGAGGAAGGAGACAGACAGGGAGGAGACAGAGAGGGAGGAGACAGGAAGGGAGGAGAGAGGGAGGGAGGGAGGAGAGAGGGAGGAAGGAGACAGACAGGGAGGAGACAGGGTTATTATTGTTAATATTAACATTATTACTATAGTAATAATGTTAATTATTTATTAATAATAATAATAATAAATATTATTTTTATATAGAATATATTTAATATGAATAATAATCAAAGGATATTTCAGGAGAGGAGACGTTAACGAACGCTCTGACAGCAGCTGGACAAACCTACGAGCAGATCGCAGAGATCGTCACACAGCAGGTAAACACACCTGTTATATAAATGATAATTTATATATATATATATATAAATATATAAACATTTTCTGACCTCTGGTGACCTTTGACTCAGCCTCAGAAGGATCTTCACTTCCTGTTGGAGACGAACAGCGAGTACAAGAACCTGCTGGGATGTTTCCCAGAAATCATTGCTGTACACAAGGTAACACCTTCATGCACTCACCTGTAATAGGGGGGGGGTCTCTCTGTGAGGGGTCTCTCTGTGAGGGGTTGATGATGTTACTGAGGAGGGGATCTCTGTGTTCAGGCTGCAGCAGAGAAGCTGAGGGACACTGATCGTCTGATTTCTGCAGGAAAAATAAACAACAACGAGAAGAAAATCATGAACCATCGACTGAGCTGCATGAGCCACTCTCTGCAGGGTAACACCACATATACATTATGTATGTATGTATGTGTATATATATATATATATATATATATATATATATATGTTCACACCCTACTGCTCACAGCTAACGGCTCACAGCTAACGGTTCACAGCTAACGGCTCACAGCTAACTGCTCACAGCTAACTGCTCTAACAGCTAACGGTTCACAGCTAACGGCTCACACCTAACTGCTCACAGCTAACTGCTCTAACAGCTAACTGCTCTAACGGCTAACGGTTCACAGCTAACTGCTCTAACGGTTCACAGCTAACTGCTCTAACGGCTAACGGTTCACAGCTAACTGCTCTAACGGTTCACAGCTAACGGCTCACAGCTAACTGCTCACAGCTAACGGTTCACAGCTAACGGCTCACAGCTAACTGCTCACATCTAACTGCTCTCACAGCTAACGTTAACTAGCTTTCCTTCTGATTTCAACACAGATTTGTTGTTTATCTTCCAGCTGAGATGAATCATTTCCATAGTAACCGTATCTATGACTACAACAGAGTGATGCAGCTTTACCTGGAGCAGCAGGTGACTTTCTACCAACAGGTGAGGGGGTGGGGCAGACTACCTATAACTGTGAAACCATATGAAAATATATAATATATGCAAGTCTCTGTGATTGGTCTGTGACATCACCTGTTTTCTGCTCTGTGATTGGTCAGATTGCTGATAAGCTGCGAGGAGCTCTGAGCCGCTTCAGCACGCTGTGAGGACAACGTCACCATTAATAAAATATAAGCCTGTTACACATTAATATAATTATTAATATAATTATTTTGTTAAAACATTTTATTTCTATTTTTCATGTTGTCATAAAATATTTAATGTTTTAACTGTACTGCACTTTGTACCAGTCTTTTATTTCGTATTCTTTATTAATTAATATCACATCACCGCCTAGTGGTCTGGTGTTACACCTTCCAAACACCAGAAGGTTGTGAGTCCAATACCAGGGCTGCCAACATTGAGCCACTGAGCAAGTTGCTCAAGGGAGACTGTCCCTGTAGTTAGTTCACTGTAGGTCACTCTGGATAAGAGCGTCTTATAAATGACCAATAATCTAAAATATCTGCATTATTATTTTATATTATATTATAATTTATCGCAAAATATGTGATATTTGCATTTAAATGGTTTAAAAAAGTATATTTTATTTATTAATATCACAGTTATACTATCTGCATTATTACGTATGATAGCCTATAATATATACTGTGTTTATTATATAATATACATTATATTAATATGATAATACACAAAATATTAATAGATACAATTAAAATTAAAAGTATTGTTTGTATGTATAATATTTTTCATGTCCCTAGGGGGTGGCAGACTGGGGTGGTGGTTCCCCTGTTTGAAAAGGGGGATTAAATTAAATATAGTATTATTATAATATTAATAAATGACATACCAAAAAACATCCAACATAAAAATAAGGATTAGAGCAATAAGGAATATATATATATATATAATATACAATATGTGCTTTAAGTGCATATAAAAATATAATATATATATACCCGACCCCGGATAAGCGGTAGACGATGGATGGATGGAATATATATATAATATAATATATATATATATATATATATAGAATATATTATATTATTATATGCACTTAAAGTACATATTGTATATTATATATATATATATATAATATACAATATGCGCTTTAATATAATATATATAATAAAATAATGACAAACTGAGGAGGTCCGACACAAACTCACAAACTTCCTGCTGAGTCAGCGTCTGACTGTGACCTCTGACCCAGAACAGGAAGTGGAGAAGCTGCAGGAAACTTGAGCAAACACTTCACTTCCTGTCCAGCTGGAAATGTTTTCATCTTCGTAAAACACACAGCGAGCTGTAAAACAGTCTTTACCTCACACACCAAACTCTGTCAAATCATCAAAATCCGCTCTGTTTAAGGTGTTCGCCTTCAGTAGGATACTTAACAGTGACACATGTTCTATGGGCTTTTCCTCATCATCACGACTTCACACCAAACTCATTTAAAAATCTGCAGTTTAAGTTGATTTAGGGTTGCTGCATATTTTCCAAGTAAATGCTCAACGAAATCTTGTGATGAATGCTTGTATCGATACATAAGCTCTTAAATGATTTTTTACAAGGTTTAACAAGTTGCCAGAAAACATTCAACGGAGATCAGTTGTTTTGTTTTCATCATAGAACAGATTATTTTTACTGATTTATCATGTTCTCGACCAGACATACTTCACACCAAACTCTATTAAAAAAACAGGTACTTTTACATTCCTTCACTTCAGTGACTTTACATAGTGAGCAAAAATGTTCTAAGAACTACTTGTTGTCATGGAGGTTTTTGGATGAACTGTACTGGGTCGTATTGATACCTAAACGCTCTTAATAAGGTTTTACAAGGTTAACTTACCACGGCAAAAAAACATAGCATTTCTACATTTTTGAATGTAGTTTGGTGTGGAACAGTCTGACCACACCAAACTTCCCCCTAAATAGTAAATCATAATAAAAATAAATCCTAACTGCACATTCCCTCATTTAATTTCAAGAAAATTGGATGTTAAAAAGACCTTTTCATTTTTAGAGTTAAACATTTGTGAATGGCTGGACCTCTGCCTGACAGGAATGTTGTTAAACACCTGCTGAGACACCTGAGAGACGATCGGCTGCAGGTGTGTCAGGTGTGCTGCCCCCTTGTGGCAGCGAGCTGCACTACACATTTCACATTTCATACCCTTCATGAGGTCAAATATACTCATTAATGAGAGCAGCAAACAGATGTGGGCAGGGACGGTGCTGTTGCATTATGGAAAATATAGGAGAGTAGTTTATTTCACAGTTTGGTTGGATTTATACTAAAATACACAATTTGTCTTCTTTATATTAGAAAATGTCAGATTAAGAATAATTAAGATGGTTTTACAGCAAAACTGAATTACTTAAACAAAAAGACATCCATCCATCGTCTACCGCTTATCCGGGATCGGTTCGTGGTGGCAGCAGCTCCAGTAAGGAACCCCAATCTTCCCTTCTCCAGGCCACATCCTCCAGCTCCGACTGGGGGATCCTGAGGCGTTCCCAGGCCAGTGAGGAGATATAATCTCTCCACCGAGTCCTGGGTCTTCCCCGGGGTCTCCTCTCAGCTCGGCCGCTTGTACCCGTGATCTCGTTCTTTCGGTCATGACCCAGCCTTCATGACCATAGGTGAGGGTAGGAACAAAGATCGACCGGTAGATTGAGAGCTTTGCCTTCTGGCTCAGCTCTCTTTTCGTCACAACGGGGTGGTAAAGTGACTGTAGTACCGCCCCCGCTGCTCTGATTCTCCGGCCAATCTCTCGCTCCATCGTCCCCTCACTCGCGAACAAGACCCCGAGGTACTTGAACTCCTTCACTTGGGGTAAAGGCTCATTCCCTACCCGGAGTAGGCAATCCACCGGTTTCCTGCTGAGAGCCATGGCCTCAGATTTTGAGGTGCTGATCCTCATCCCAACCGCTTCACACTCGGCTGCAAACCGATCCAGTGACTGTTGAAGGTCACAGACCGATGATGCCATAAGGACCACATCATCTGCAAAGAGCAGCGATGAGATCCTCACCGAACTGCAACCCCTCTCCTCCACGACTACGCCTCGATATCCTATCCATGAAAATCACGAACAGGATTGGTGATAAAGCGCAGCCCTGGCGGAGGCCAACATTCACTGAGAACGAGTCCGACTTACTGCCGAGTATCCGGACACAACTCTCGCTTTGGCCGTACAGGGATTGGATGGTCCTCAGAAGTGACCCCCTCACCCCATACTCCCGCAGCACCTCCCACAGTATCACCCAGGGGACGCGGTCATACGCCTTCTCCAGATGCACAAAACACATGTAGACCGGATGGGCGTACTCCCAAGCCCCCTCCAGGATCCTTGCGATAGTGAAGAGTTGGTCCGTTGGTCACGACCAGGACGGAATCCGCATTGTTCCTCTTCAATCAGAGGTTCGACTACTGGCCGAACCCTCCTTTCCAGTACCTTGGAGTAGACTTTACCAAGGTGATACCCCTGTAGTTGGCACACACTCTCTGGTCCTCCTTTTTAAATAGTGGAACCACCACCCCGGTCTGCCAACCCCTAGGCACTGTCCCAGACTTCCATGCAATGTTGACGAGGCGTGTCAACCAAGACAGCCCCTCAACACCCAAAGCCTTCAGCATTTCTGGACTTCTAGTCTTTCGGTACCCTGCAACTGTTTCCTCCCAGATAACAAAAAGACAATAAAATGAAATTGATTTATTATTGTTATAATGAACATTTTATTTCTTCAGTTATCAATCTATTAGTGTTGTTTGTATTGATTCATTAAATTCTTAAAGTAAATTAAAGTTTTCAATAAAGCTAAATAATTATACAAATATAAAGATATGTTTTATGTTTTAATCCAGTAAATAACATTTTGTGTCAAAACCGAAAGTTGATGATCACTCAGTCCCAGATTCTGAGGTTAAAAGTTGTAGAAGAAGAAGATAAATTCACTTCCTGTCGTCAGCAGCGAGCAGCACGGCGGCGGCGCTCTCTTTTGCTTCCTGCAGCAACACCGCCGCTCTCTTCTGAGTCTGTAGCACAACAAAATAAAAGATTACCAAACTTTATTTAAACAAGCGTCGCTTAAAGACCATGGGGGGCACTTACGGCCATCTTGAAGGCGTCATCGGTGATGTCTTTGAGGTTGATGGTGATGTTGTAATACGCACCAAAAACAGCTGTCTCCAAAGCTTTAGCTGCCACCTGAAGACACAAACTTCAAATTAAAGCTTTTATTTTGAAAACACAAACGTCATATTAAAGGTTTTATTTTCAGAACACAAACATTAAATAAAGGTTTAAGTTTGAAAATTTGGTAAATTCACTTATTTCATCTCATTTAATGAAGTAAAATTATTCTGATTTGTGATCAGGTGTTTCAGGTGGTTTTCTCACCTGAGCGTCTGATTTGCAGGCGATGTTTCCGTAGATGACCATTTCTTTAAGAGGCGCCCAGAGGACGCTGATCCTGTCAGCCAGAGCCAAGGGCACGCTCACCGCCCTCTGCAGACCCTCCTGCATCGCAGTCTCCCTCCTGATCAGATTATGACATATTACAGATTAAAGAATATATATTATAGATGACAGATTATAGAGTATATAGTATAGATTATAGAGAATAGATTATAGAAAATAGAGTATAGATTACAGATTATATATAATATAATATAGAGTATGGATTATAGAGTATAGATTATAGAGTATAGAGTATAGATAATAGAGTATAGAGTATGGATAATAGAGTATAGATTATAGAGTATATAGTATTTAGTATAGATAATAGAGTATAGATTATAGAATGTAGAGTGTAGAGTATAGATTATAGAGTATATATAATAGAGTATAGAGTATAGAGTATAGATAATAGAGTATAGAGTATAGATTATATAGTATAGATTATAAATAATAGAGTATAGAGTGTAGAGTATAGATTATAGATGATAGAGTATAGATTATGGATTATAGAGTATAGACTCTATTCTCTATAATCCATAATCTATACTGGATCATCTATAATCTATACTTCACCTTCTTCAGTAAACCCTGTGCTACCGGGAGAGGGGGTGATCTTGCTGTGCTCTATCGTGAGATCATTAAAGTCAATGCTATCACTGTACCCCATCATTCTTCTTTTGAATGCCTAGCTGTGAAACTCACTGGCTCTGCATCCATCATTATTGTTACCATCTACAGACCTCCTAAAACCTCTGCTGTTTTTCTCACTGAACTATCTTCTTCTAACTTTTAACATCTGTCTGTGTGATGTCCCCCACTGTCATCCTTTCACATCCATATCGACGACCCTTCCAGTGCTCATGCCAATGACTTCACTTCACTTCTTGAATGTCTTGGTATCACACAGCATGTCAACTTCCCAACGCATAACAAAGGTCACATACTGGATTTAATCTGCTGCACTGGTCTTACTCCCTCTAACCTCACTGTTGCAGAGTTCCCCATCTCTAACCCTAACCCTAACCCTTTCCTGGTTTTCATCTTATCTCTACAACAGACAACAATATGTGCAACTGAGCAACCACAGGTCCAGGTGTTGTTTCACGGGGTGTCCCCCAGGGGTCAGTACTGGGTCCACTATTGTTCATTATCTACCTCCTTCCCCTTGGCACAATCCTCCGCCACCACAATGTCCACTTTCACTGTTATGCCGATGACACTCAGGTCTACATTTCTACAAAACCCACCACTGCCCTCCCGCCCACATCCCTCACCACTGAAACTCAATGGCGACAAAACCGAGGCCCTTCTCATCGGCTCCAAAAGCACTTTATCCAAAACACAAACTTCCACTGCCCCAAACTTCATCATCGATGGCTTCTCCGTACCGTTCTTCAGTCAAGTCAAGAGCCTTGTTGTCACTCTGGACAGCACCCTCTCCTTTGTACCCCACATAAAGAACATCACCCACACTGCTTTTTTCCACCTGCGCAACATCTCCAGACTCCGCCCGTCCCTGTCCCAATCCAGTACAGAAGTCTTGGTCCACGCTTTTGTGACATCACGGATCGACTACTGTAATGCTGTTCTCTCTGGCCTTCCAACCAAACTGCTCAACCGACTTCAAATCATCCAAAACGTCGCTGCTCGGATCACGACCCGCACCAAATTCTCTGAACACATCACCCCCATACTCCTGAAACTTCACTGGCTCCCTGTTCAATCCCGGATCAACTACAAAAACATCCTGCTCACCTACAAAGCCCTTCACAAACTAGCCCCCACCTACCTAAGTGACCTCCTTCAGGAGTAGACCTCCTCCCGCTCCCTCCACTCATCCTCAGCTGGTACACTGACGATCCCCACATCACACCTCATCACCATGGGTGCCAGGGTCCCTCCCCACATCCGACAGTCCGAAACTGTTACAACATTCAAGTCCCAACTCAAAACTCACCTGTTCAAACTGGCCTACTCTCTATAGTATCAATCATCCTGTATCCTCCTCCCCTCCCCCCTTTTCTCTTTATTGCTTTCTTCCTGTGTCTCAACCATATCTCTGGTGTTGTTTGTTTGCTCTCCAATGTCCTGCTGTTTTTATCTCTTGTATTTTGTACGGTGTCCTTGGGTGTCTTGAAAGGCGCCTCCAAATAAAATATATTATTTTTATTATTAAAGATTATAGAGTATAGAGTATAGAGTATAGACTCTATACTCTATAATCTATACTCTATCATCTATAATCTATACTATAGAGTATAGAGTATAAAGTATAAACATTAAACTCTGTACTGATTATAAATGTTTTGCATATTAGTAGTTTCACTTTTTTATTTCCTCTGTGGTTTTCTTTGGCAACTTCAGCGCCGTCTGCAACAAAAGGAGATTTCAAAATAAAGTTGTGAATTTACCACAATAAATTGTGATATTTCAACAATAAGTCGTAAAGTTCAACAATAAATCTTAACATTTAAAACATTTTTTGTAACATTTCAACAGGAAATCGTGCTGTTTAATAATAAATTGTGGAGTTCAACAATAAGTCGTACAGTTCAACAATAAGTCGTACAGTTCACCAATAAATCGTACAGTTCACTGACGTACAAAGTGTTCTCACCATGTAGCTGTTGAAGGCAGACGAGTCGGCGTCCACCATGAGCAGCAGCTCGCTGACGGCCTGATGAAATGGAGGTATCAGCTGCCTCATCACGCCGTCCAGGTTCTCAAACTGTCTCTTCCCGTACGTCATCTGACCCACCATGGCACCCAACGCCGCCCCCTACAGCACACAGAGGCGGTGTTTATTTATATTTATAGAGATTAAACTTTGTATTTGTAGATATTAGACTTTATGTTTGTTGGTACCAGAGCAGCGATGGCGGCAGAAACTGATCCTCCTCCAGGCGCCGGCGTGCGGGCGGCGACACTGTAAACAAACTGTTGCAGAGACAGAGACACCAGACGGCTGTCCTCTGGTGACCTCACCATGTACCTGCACAGGTAACAACTTACACAATTACCTTCAATGTACCTGCACAGGTAACACACAGAGTTAACTATAAATACTCCTACTGTGTATTAATACTCTTACTGTGTATTAATACTCACTCTATGATTCTATCCTTTGGGTTGAACGGGCCGAGAGAGTCGAGGCCGAGTTTACTGATCACCTGAAGACATTGATATAATATAAAAGATAAATACATTTAATATTTAATATAATATATAAGAACATTTAATATATAATATAATATATAAGATAATTTAATGTAATATAATATATTATATATTATATAAGATTAATATACACTGATCAGCCATAACATTATGACCACCTGCCTAATATTGTGTAGGTCCACTTTTGTGGCCAAAACATCCCTGACCCGTCGAGGCATGGCCTCCACTAGCCCTCTGAAGGTGTGCTTTGGTATCTGGCACCAAGACATTAGCAGCAGAACCTTTAAGTCCTGTAAATTGCGAGGTGGGGCCTCCATGGATTGGACTTGTTCATCCAGCACATTTGAAGGCTAAGTAAACACCTTGAACTCGTTCCTCAAACCATTCCTGAAGCATTGTTGCAGTGTGTCAGGGTGAATTATCCTGCTGAAAGATGCCATTAGGGAATACCGTTTCCATGAAGGGGTGTACTTGGTCTGCAACAATGTTTAGGTAGGTGGTACGTGTCAAAGTAACATCCACATGAATGGCAGGACTCAAGGTTTCCCAGCAGATGCCCAAAGCATCACACCGCCTCCAACAGCTTGCCTTCTTCCCAGAGTGCATCCTAGTGCCATGTCTTCCCCAGGTAAGCGACGCACACGCACCGGGCCATCCACATGATGTAGAAGAAAACGTGATTCATCAGACCAGGCTTCCAGTTCTGATGCTCACGTGCCCATTGTAGGTGGGCAGCATGGGCAGCATGGGCACCCTGAGCGGTCTGCGGCTACGCAGCAAACGATGCGATGCACTGTGTGTTCTGACACCGTTCTAACAGAACCAGCTACAGTAGCTCTTCTATTGGATCGGACCACACGGGCCAGTCTTCGCTCCCCACGTGCGTCAATGAGCCTTGGCCTCATGACCCTGTCGCCGGTTCACCGGTTTTCCTTTTGGTGGGTACTGACCACTGCAGACTGGGAACACCCCACAAGAGCTGCAATTTTGGAGATGCTCTGACCTTCGTCTCGCCATCACAATCTGGCCCTTGTCAAAGTCGCTTACATCCTGGCACATTCCAACATTCCTTGCATGTGCTTCCAACACATCAACTGTGAGGACAAAGTGTTCACTTGCTGCCAAACATTTCCCCCCCGGGTGCCATTGTAACGAGATAATCAATGTTATTCACTTCACCTGTCAGTGGTCATAATGTTATGGCTCATCAGTGTATAATACAGTATAAGATAATTAAACATGTCCCTGACCAGCCGGACTTTGTGCTCCTCCTCCACGATGAACAGTCGCTCTTTGTGGATGAAGAAGTCGGCGGCGTCCAGAACAGCCTTCAGAGGAACCAGCCCGACCAGCTGGGATCCCACCACTGGCAGCTGCAGCGCCTGTACCCCCCCATTATAAGTCATTATTAACACACACACACCATTAAAACTATCATTATTAAACCTAACCCCTCATCACGAGGTGTCATACATTACATAATGTCTCATATGCATATTTAAACATAACATTTCAGAATGACCTCAGCGACACCGCAGACCTCCTGGTGCACGGCGTGGAGGGGTGTCAGCTCGTAGTCCAGGATGTTGGTGGACACCTGAGCAATATTGTCCTCCTCCAGGAACCAGCCCATCCCCTGCACCTTCTGCAGCCGGCCGGGCTGAGGAACACACAACGTCAGTGAAGGCGTTCATAAAGGTCTAAATGGCATGCACATGTTCATGAAGTTCATAACATCATGTACACGTTCATAAAGTTCGTAACGCTCGTAACACTTGTAACATTCATAATGTTTGTAACATTCAACTAAAATAGGTACGTTTCTTTGACTATAAAAATGTAAGAGTTGAACAAGACTAAAATGCTGCAACTTTAAGTCAACACTAGTACTAAATAAAACAAATATCCGACAGCATTATGATGTAGTAACGGTCCTAACCCTAACCCCCATTAAAATACAAGTTGAGAACTCCCAGCATGCACCTGGTCTTTTCCGCGGCCCTGCTCCCGGATGTCCAGCGCGATACGGTGCGCCTGCTCCTTGGTGGCGATCAGGTTCACGTTATAGGCGATGAGGAACTTGCGAGCACCGGTTACCGTGGCGCCCCACGATGGCACAAACACGGAGGGGCCGAAGTCAGGCAACCAATCAGGATGCTTCAACTGGAGGACAGAAAATATAAAAAAAGATATGACATCAAACTATTACGTTCCACGTGCGCTAGCGCAAGCATGAGACGTGCAGGACGCTCTCTAGTTGGCGTAGGAATTATGACGGGATTAAAGGAGGAAGTCAAGAGATGTAGTTTAAACTCACATACTTAACAAACATATTTTTAACAAAAACCACAGAACCTTCACCCAGGAGACTGAAACTCAACGTTGACTTATTTTAACTTACTTAGTTGGCTCATGTAAGTAACATAGTTAACGTTATCACTCGGGCTGTCGAATTAGTGCATTAATTTCGATTAATTAATTACAGAAAGAATAACGCGACAAAAACATTAACACAGATTAATCACGCTCTTAGATGCCCCCCCCCCCCTTGACTCTTTACTTCACCTCAACGTAAAGCACTTAGCAGCTAGCTCGGAGCTAGCTAGCGCCGCCGCTGATGCTAAAGTGAGCGACCCGTCTCGTCATCTCTCGATCAGGCGTTCAGACGCAGAATGAGTTGGTCTACACATTAACAACTCCATCAGAGATGTATTGCAACGGACTGCAGGTGGTGGAGGACAGGGGGCTAACGGAGGCTTCATACATAGTGTCAAAGACACAACTTTAAACATATTGTTTATTGTGCAATGAAAGATGTTATGACATATTTTAAATTACACTTTATGTCAAACTGTTGGTCTGTGTTGTCTAAGATAATTGTGACAAACAAGATATTGGAGAAATTAAATAAATGAAATAAAAGACATGTTAACAGTTTATAATGGTGCTCATTGATTCATCTTCTAAATGCATTTGAATATTTTGAAATGCTTCTCACAGCAAATATTGATATATGCAATTAATTTCGATTAATTTTGATTAATTTCGATTAATTAATCACAAAACTTGTAATTAATTAGATACAATTTTGTAATCTCTTGACAGCCCTAGTTATTACCTAACTTAAATTACGTAAATAAGTTTGTATTTTAAAAAAGACAGGAGTAGTTAACATTCTTACTTACTTAATTTAAGATACGTCGTTAATCATATATTGCCCTGCGTTTTCTAGTACTTTTACCGATTTTAACTCAACCTGCTTTACTTCTAGAGCAGTTCCTCGTCTCCTACACTTCCCACAATGCCTCGTTTTAGATCACTAATCGATAGAAAAAGGAACAGGAAGTAGGTCTCACCTTGTCAGGTAAAGCTTCGTACTCTCCGGCTCGGACAGACGGAAGACTTCTCCTCGTTTCTCTTTGTGCAGCTTCTCCATAAAGATACACTGTGATGACATAAAGTACTAATTAGCCCCCGTGCTAATGTAGCTGTATGGATATTATTATTATTATTATTATTGTTCTTAATAATAACTATTAACCGGGGATGTTCAGCATCTCTGCCAGCTTCTCTCCGAAGACCTCGGCGCAGTGTACGCAGTCATCCATGGAGACGTTCTGGACGGGGATGAAGGGACACACGTCTAGCGCTCCAGTGCGAGGATGCTCACCTGCACAGGTAACACACGTCAGCTGCTTGTAATCCTTCCTGTTGTCAAACACTTCCCGTTGTCTAAGACTTCCCATTGTGCAGTACTTCCCGCTGTGCAGTACTTCCCGCTGTGCAGTACTTTCTGTTGTCTAACACTTCCTGCTGTGCAGCACTTCCTGTTGTGTAGTACTTCCTACTGTGCAGTACTTCCTGCTGTGTAGTACTTCCTCTTGTCTAACACTTCCTGTTGTGCAGTACTTCCTGCTGTCTAACACTTCCTGCTGTGCAGTACTTCCTGTTGTCTAACACTTCCTGCTGTGCAGCACTTCCTGTTGTGTATTACTTCCTACTGTGCAGTACTTCCTGCTGTGTAGTACTTCCTCTTGTCTAACACTTCCTGTTGTGCAGTACTTCCTGCTGTGCAGTATTTCCTGCTCACCTGAGTGTTTGCTCATGTCAATGAGGCTGAAGGCCTGCCGCGCGGCGTTCAGCGCCCCCTGCACCACGGCCTCCGGCGACCCCACAAATGTGTACACGGTGCGGTGGGTGGAAACGCCGGCGTCGACGTCCAGCATGCTGCAGCCCGTCGTGCCGGAGATCGCTGCAGAGATCGCATCGATCACCTAATATAATGCAAAAGAAGAGAGCAGCCTTGACATCTTAGAATGTAAACAAGCTAGTTTGTCTCAGCTGGCTGAGGGAGAAGTGAGAGGTGTTGAGAGGCCGATGGGTCCGTTAAGTTTCACTACATGTTGATAAATGAAACTGTTATGTTGCCATAGGAGACTTTTGCTTGGTTTTGTTCTACAAGAGATTGTTTATTGTACAATGAAAGACGTTAGGCTATTTTGTGGCAAACAAGATATTGGATATTGGTATTGAAATAAAAGACATGTTGACCAGTATATAATGCCTACTCATTGATTCACTCATCTTACAACTAACCCCTCCCCCCCCCGCCCCGTCGCACGGAGCTCCGAGAGCAAATATTGATATATGCAATTAATCGCGATGAATTAAATCACAAAGCTTGTAATTAATTAGATAAATCTTTTCTTGACAGCCCTAATAATAATAATAATAATAATAATAATAATAGTTGGTTTTGGTGCACAACATCAACACAATAGGAGAAAATGTAATTAAAACTAAAAGCAAGTTTTGCAAAAATATATCTATAATATAATATCTACAATATATCCAAATTAAATGAAAGCTCTGCTGCTTGTAGAGGGGGTTTGTGCAGCTTTGTGCAAAACTGAATGTTATGCAATGTTAAGAGGACAAAATCCACTCATGGGAAGGTTTCCTGAAGTACAGTTCTATCTTTCCTGCTGGAGAATATTTCTATAACATTTATAATATTCTATAATATTTATAATAATCTAAAACATTTATAATATTTATAATATTTATAATAATCTATAACATTTCTACATTGTCCTCAGAAACAACGTTTAAATGAAACAAACCTGTTTGTCCCGACCCTCCGAGAAGTTCGGAACGCACTCTACCAGCTGAGCCATGATGCAGACTAAGAGCTACCCCCTCGCTATGACACACACACATCGCTCTGGCACACACACATACCCCCCCCCCCCCCCCACCCCCACCCCCCTCGCTCAGGGTTCATAGTCCAAAACTACAACAAACACAAATCTGATTATTTCTTAAAGTAATGCTTGAGTGGTTTAAATGTCTCTCGGGGGGGTGGGGTCAGGGTCCCACAGATAAACTCAGAGTTCATTTTAAAGTTGAAATCTGCCTTGAGAGGATTAAAGCTGCTGTTTGAATATAAGTATAAGTATATAGTACATAGTATGAGTATATAGTACAAGTATATATAGGTATATATTATATAGTATAAGTATATATAGTACATAGTATGAGTATATAGTACAAGTATATATTAGTATATACTTATACTTATATAAGTATAAGTATATACAGTACATAGTATAGAAAAAAGTTTGAGCTTGCGGTGCAGCGACACGGACTGCAGGTTAATATTTGAGAGGTTTCATCACATGAAGCCAAACTGCAGCTCTTCCTGGTGTACATATATTATATATATATATATATATATATATATATATATATATATATATATATATATAATATGTGTATATATAATATATAACATATACATAAATATATATAATATATGTATTCATGTTATATATTATATATAATATATGTATGTATGTTATATACATATATTATTATATATATATAATATATGTATATATGATATATTACATAAATATATATAATATATGTATGTTATATATTATACATATATTATACAAATATATGTATATTATATGTATAATATATAAAATATACATACATATGTATAATATATTTATGTATATGTTATATATTATACGTACATATAATATATGTATTAGAAATGTTTAAACCAGTTTAAAGTGGAGCCACTGAGCCACTGGGGGGCGTCCAAACTCCAGAAACACTGTTTCAACATCCAGCAGAGAAAGTTAATAAAGATGAACTGTGTCCAATAACGATGTTTAAAACTCAAACTGTTTAAATGTTTGTCAGAAACTAGTGAAACATGTTTTGTCCAAAGAGTTTACTGAGAAAACAGAACCATCCATGTGTGTTGGTTAACATTTGCATTACAGCGTTGTTGATTAACTTCCTGCAGAGCGACGGGAAACATCCTGTTAATGAGACCAAGAGTTAACAAATGCTGAAAACAAGAAAATGGTGGAATTGGACTTTAACTGGCTGCAGCTGTGAAAGATCAATAATCCTGTTTCCAACATGAGCAGGACAAATAAAGAGAGTGTTCTCAGTCTGTCACATCTTCTTCAACAGATTACATTACAGGTAATTCAGCAGACTCTTATCCAGACTCACAGTGAACTCACTACAGACAGTCTTTCTGAGCAGCTCAGGGTGAAGGTGCTCAGGGGCTCAATGGTGCAGCTCTGGTGTTGAACTCACAACCTTCTGGTGTTCTGTTAGGAAGCCGTACCACTAGACCACTAATGATGTTCATTCAGTAGCTTTTGATCCTATCAGAATAAAATAGATGATGAAGCTTCAACTTTAACTCACAGTTTGTGTTTTCACTTCATCAAAGTTAATTGATGGCAAGGGCCAAAAAATAAGATGGCAACTGGCAAAGCAAGATTGATGAAGGCCAAAACAAGATGCCGAAGTACAAAAACCAAGACCAAGGCTTCAAACCGTAGTCCACAAAGTGTAGGGTGACGTCCCAGTGAGCACGTCCATTGATCACATACAGACCGTGAACCTGCTGCTGAACATACAGACTGTGAACCTGCTGCTGAAGTGACTGACAGGAACTCCGATGTCTCTCCGATGTCTCTCAGATCTCACTCCGATCTCTCTCTGATCTCTCTTTGATCTCACTCCGATCTCTCTCCGATCTCTCTCTGATGCCTCTCCGATCTCTCTCTGATCCCTCTCCGATCTCTCTCCCCGATCCCTCTCCGATCTCACTCTGATCTCTCTCCGATCTCTCTAATCCCTCTCCGATCTCTCTGATCCCTCTCTGATCTCTCATCTCTCTCTCCGATCCCTCTCCGATCTCACTCTGATCTCTCGCCGATCTCACTCTAAATATTCAGCCCTGATAATCTTTGAGGCACGAAACACTGAACACCAGAAACTGTGACTTCAGCGTCTCCCACAGACCTTCAGAGAACGTAGATGAAGGATGCTGCAGTGCTCTCTTTCAATACTGGACCTACTTTAAAAACTGCTCCCCATTAATCAGTTCCATACAAAAACATGGGAAAATACCAATGTTTCCCTTCAATGGAGCCAGTTCATGACTCATGTTAGCTGGGAGTTCCTCCCTGGTGGGAAATAATCACATCTGAACACTTCAATCAAGTAAGAGCCAGAATACAGAGTTAGTTATTGAGATACAATTACACTCTGTAACTGTATAACTCTTTAACTCTTAAGGTTTAATATCCTTCCTAACTGACTCGCTGTCCCACAGTATGACAGGAAGTGATGGATTCTGTGAAGCTGCAGCTGCGTCACACCAGCTTCTACAACTAATGACATTTAATCAGCAGCACAAACTTGACTTGTATTATTTTAAAGACGCAGCGCGGTGGTGAGCTGAGGTCATCCTGCTAAAAACAGAAACTTGGCTTAAACTGTGTTTTGTCTCTAACGAGGAAAAAGCTGCTTGTTATGTCGAGTCAGGAAACAGTAGAGAGAGATTCCCCGTCACAAATCATCCGGCAGGAAAACACGCCGTTACTGCAGCAACGCAAATAATGCTGACAGCCAGAAAAGAAGAAGAGCAAAGTACGGAGGCCTGGGCTCTCAGGAGGGATGAGAATCAGAGGAAATACTAAATGTTCTTTACTTTGTAACTCTATCTATAGATGTTATTGACATAAAAACACACCATTCAAAAGATTAGGAAATAAATTGTTGTGTTTTTATTTAAATATGTTCTTTGCTTTAATGCTCAGAGCTCATGTCAGGAAGTTAAACAGCTCATAATTCATCTCATTTCTATTTTATATTTCTGTGAAAACATCTTCAAACATCTGGATTCATTAAAGTTTACAAGATGACATTGAACACATCACGATAATGTTATAATTTACCTTCCCTCAGACTACAGCGTGTAAAACTTCACCTACAGTCCTGCACCAGGTTCATTTCTGTTTGAGTCTCTGTTCAGAGAATTTAAACAACATGTTGTCTTTGAAGCGTTTGTTCTACTGTGAGGTGTAATGTTTACATATAAAACTCTTTATTGTTGTTATGTAACTCATTATTATTCTGTATAAATGTCCACCTGACAGAACATACTGAACTCTGCTGCTGGAGGTTTGTTTCCTCCGCGGGGGTGAGGAAGCGGGGCGGTTGGGGACAGCATGTGGAGTCTGGAGCAGATTAAGAGCTCTGACGGAAAGCAGATGTGGAGTTAGAGGGGGGGGGGTTCCTCCACAATGTCCTGAGGCTGCAGCAACATGTCACATGTTCAGATCTCAAACATTAAAACTGTTTCTGAATGAAGACATGTTGTTTTCAGCCGTCTCACATTTCTTTACCGTCTTTCTCCTCTAGGGGCTAATTTCCCAGCATGCAACAGTATTTAGTTGGAGCTTCAAACCTGAAACACAAACATCGAGAATTAAGTCGTAACATTTCAACAATAAGTCTGAAATAATTTTATCTAAATGTATTTCAGGACATTTATTCTGGATGGACATCAGAAACAAAGTCACGCTGAGTGAAATCAATACGAGTTTCAAGTTTTACTGATTTATGACTATGTTTTGATGCTGAAAATTCACTTCCTGATAAAGCAGCAGACGTTGGAGGTCGAAGAGTTCTCAGGGAGGATCTGCTGGAGGAGGACCTGCTGGAGGAGGATCTGCTGGAGGAGGATTTGCTGGAAGAGGATCTGCTGGAGGAGGCCCTGCTGGAAGAGGATCTGCTGGAGGAGGATTTGCTGGAGGAGGACCTGCTGGAGGAGGATCTGCTGGAGGAGGACCTGTTGGAGGAGGACCGGCTGATCTGCTGGAGGAGGATCTGCTGGAGAAGGATCTGCTGGAGAAGGATCTGCTGATCTGCTGGAGGAGGATCTACTGGAGGAGGATCTGCTGGAGGAGGACCTGCTGGAGGAGGACCTGCTGATCTACTGGAGGAGGACCTGCTGGAGGAGGACCTGCTGGAGGAGGATCTGCTGATCTGCTGGAGGAGGACCTGCTGGAGGAGGACCTGCTGATCTGCTGGAGGAGGACCTGCTGGAGGAGGATCTGCTGATCTGCTGGAGGAGGACCTGCTGATCTGCTGGAGGAGGACCTGCTGATCTACTGGAAGAGGACCTGCTGGAGGAGGATCTGCTGGAGGAGGACATGCTGATCTGCTGGAGGAGGACCTGCTGATCTACTGGAGGAGGACCTGCTGCAGGAGGATCTGCTGGAGGAGGACCTGCTGATCTGCTGGAGGAGGACCTGCTGGAGGAGGATCTGCTCTGCGATATTTCCTCACCCCAGCTGCCTGTTTACACTAATTAATGTGTTTGTTTGTTGGTGAGCAGAATCTTCCTGCATGTTCCCGTGTGTCCCGACTCTGAACTTAGCCAATCAGCTCTGCGGCTCAGAGCTGCCACAACCAATCAGTGGCGGCGTTCTCCAGCAGGCAGTGCGGTGGCGGTTTGGATGAGGCCTCGCTCGTCAAAGGCCCCCCTGGCTGCAGAAAGTTCTGAGCCGCAATCTAATTTACTCTTTAATGACGGCGATGAGAGCAGTAAATTTGAAACATGTGCAGAGCCGAGTGATGAAAAGAGGAACTGTCCCTGAAAATAAAGAGACAACAACACGTCTCCGAGTCCAGATTACAGAACCTACCGGGCCCAGACCAGAACCTGTCTGAACCCTGCTAACGCTTACTGTCGGACAAACAGACAAAGAATATCCACGAGACACAAAACTGTGGCAGAGAGACGAATCTCCTTGAGTCTGTGTCTCTTGTATACTTCAGGTACTTTCACTTCTCTACACCTCAGAGCAAACACTTCAGTGTTTCCACGACGATAAGAGATATTTACTGAATCTGCCGCTCGGTGCCTTCAGGGGCACGAAATTGCGTCAGCAGAACTTTTGCATTTAGCTTCTAAAGGCCAGAGATTTAGAGATTAAGTGTCTCTGAATAAGATCTGATGTTTGCATTAAGGTTTGGATCTGGATTGTTGGAAAAACTCGACCAATTCTTCTTAAATTTGCACAATAATATTTCTGGGTTTTGCATTTTCGGACACATATTTTGGTGGAGCACCTGCACTGTTTTCAGGAAAATTACCTGAAATCTTTGAATTTATATTTAAATGTTACCGTTAATATTCCTCTAAAGAAAGATGAAAAACATCTACTGAGCGATGTTTTCAGTGCTGGAGTCTGAGCGTGTTTTTATATTCGGACGTGTCATTATAGTCGGGATTTCTTTTGGGATCTTTTTGATGGCCGAAGGATATTTTGACGCCATGTTTTCAATCTGTACCTTGTTTTATCTGCGGAGCGTGTTTTTACGTGGTACTGTTTGTTGATTAAATGTGTAGCATATAGTCTAGTTTTGTTCAATAAAATTGGTGCTTTTGTAAATCGGTGGAACTTTTTTATTTTTAAACCAGTTTAAAAATCGGTTGTGCACTTCATTAACCTAATTGGTGTTAAAAAATGTTTTAAATCAGAACATGTTATTTTTTTCAATGGAGTGTGTTTTAACCATCGCATTTAGGTTTTTGCATTTTATTGGTAGTGCATTTTGTTATCAGTGAAGTATTTCTTAATAGCCGAGCATTGCATTTTGTTGTAGAACCTAAGATCTGTCTTCTCACCAACAGGCCACCACCTCGTTTGTCTTTGTCTCTCAAACTGAAACACATGTTTTAGACTCTTGAAGCCGGTTGGCCGGCGGCTGACATGTGACCAATGACAGCGTGGCCTTGAATTAAGTCTTTGTTTCACCTGTTTACACTCAGAGTCCTTACAGCTGATTGGTCCTCACAAAGATCCAGTTTCAGGCTGCCAGCCGATGTCAGGAAGTCACAGAAAGTTTCTCAACATCAAAGACTCTGGTAAATGTAGTTTGTCTTCATGACAATGTCTCAAAGTTTGGTCTTTATTTCATCTGTTTTACAGGACGAAGATCTCTCTGGCTCTGTTTATGTTCCTAAAACGTCTGTTTTATACATGGACCCTGGTGTACAAGGTTGTTTACACTTCACATACATGTTCAAATTCAACTGTCAGTCATGGAAGTGTTCAGATACTACACAGTAAAATACTGTTACAGTAAAAGTACTGATACTATACAGTAAAATACTGCTTTACTTGTAACATATAAAAACATGTTTATATGATGAAGTACTTTAATCTACCCAATAGTGAACAAAATAAAAACTCAATATTCTGCAGAAAGAGTACTTTTCCTTTTGGTAATTAATTTTGATGATACAATTAGTTGTATCTTTACTCAGATAAAGTAGTAGAAGAACAATAAAGCAGCAAAAGAAGAACGTGTTACATAACTCTGCAGGTTTAGCTGCTAAGTGATAGCAGAGCCGGCTCTTTAACTGTGGTATTAAAACACAGCGGGCTCACGTGAGGCCCCCGGGGGCCCGCAGGGACCCACAATTATATTTAAAAAGAGCTTTTTGAACAAATTCTCCGGCCCGTAAAGATTCTCTGCTCGGAGATGTTTGTGTCGTCAGATCTTTACGGGCCGGAGCCGCAGGCAGCAACATAATTACAGCCAGAGAAACGACAGTCAGACCTCCTCTGGTGCTGGTTCTGCTCTGTCATCACGGGTCGGGGGGCTGATGAAGTGACGGCTCAGGTTCAGGTTTGAAACTCAGAGGCAAATCTCCACAAGAGAGTCGTGGGGCAGACACAGTCACTATGGGGATTTGAGAGGGTGACTGCCCGGAAAAAAGCACAGAGAAGTGTGTAAGACTGCAACTCTTTGTCCTGGTCTCAACTCTGGGTTGTCATGGATTAGGTCCACTAATAAACTTTGTAATATTATTGGATATGAGATCTGCTCCAGCCAAAGTAGGATGTATACCAGGTCTTCCCCAGAAAGTCCGCCAATTGTCTACGAAGCCCACATTATTATCTGGACACCACCGTGAGAGCCAGCGACGGAATGCGACGGAATGATGACATGCGGCTAAACATGTCATCGTTCAAAAGATTTGGCAGAGGACCAGAGAAAACTACGGAGTCCGACATTGTTTTTGCAAATGTACACACCGACTCCACATTAACTTTAGTACACTCCGATTGACGCAATCGCGTGTCATTACCGCCGACGTGAATAACAATCTTACTGTATTTACGTTTAGCCTTAGCCAGCAGTTTCAAATGTGCTTCTATGTCGCCCGCTCTGGCACCAGGAATGCACGTGACTGTCGTCGCTGGTGTCTCAAAATGAACGTATCTCAAAATTGAGCTACCGATAACCAGAGTTGGCTTCTCAGCTGGTGTGTCACTGAGTGGGGAGAACCTGTTAGAAACAGCAAGCGGTTGGTGGTGAATCGTGGGCTTCTGATAACACTTCTTTCGGACAGTCACCCAGTCTCCTGGCTGCTCGGGCCCCGCCGGGGGACAGGCTAACAGGTGATACCACTGGTCGGCCCGCACCGACTATAGGGGGCTTGCTAACAGCTACATTTGCTAACCGCTGACTAGCCATGGTGCGGAGCCGCTCATTATTAGCCGATGTGATTAAGAATATAACAACATTAACTGGGTCAAGCTAGAGCTGCCGAAGTATGTTACCAGCAACACAGAAACATTAACAACCGGAAATGACGCGCTTACCGTAACAGCGTGATCAGCCCCTACCGTATATATATATATATATATATATATAGAGAGAGAGAGAGAGAGAGAGAGAGAGATTATACCATTATAAACTTCCAGATCAAACACCAGGCTTCAACTTTGAAGGACTTACAAGTGTTTATGTCTGGGACTGGTCTGTGCATGTGACAACAAAGCTGGCCTTTATGGCAGGGTGGCAAGAAAGAAGCCTTTTCTGAAAAGGTGCCACACTCAGTCTCGTTTGTGCAAAAACACACCTGGAAGACTCTGTTGCCAAGTGGAAAAGGTTCTATGGTCAGATGAGACTAAGGTGAACTTTTTGGACTGAACTCCAAACGCTATGTTTGGTGAAAACCGAACACAGCACCCAAAACACAGCACACCTACTGTGAAGCATGATGGTCCAACACGACAACGATCCTAAACACATCGCCAAAAGAACAACACAGCGGCTTAAGGACAGGAAGGTGAATGTCCTTGAGTGGCCAAGTCAGAGCCCTGACTCTAATCTGATAGAACATCTGTGGATGGACCTGAAGAGAGCCGTCCATCGCCGCTCACCACAGAATTTAACTGAACTCGAACAATTCTGCAAGAAAGAATGTGCAAATACTCCCCGATCTAGGTGAACAGAGCTAGTAGAGACACATCCAAATAGATTGATGGCTGTAATTGCAGCAAAAGGTGTCTCTACAAAGTATTACATCAGGGGACTGATTTGATGAATTAGTTTGATGTTGCAAGGCTACATTTGTCTTGTTTTTTTAATGGGTTTTGATTTCAGGTTGTATGACAAATAAAGTAACTATGTCAAAGGGATATGATGACTTTCTATAAGCACTGATATATATATATATATATATATATATATATATATATATATACATGGAGGTTAAATAAAGACATTTCTTTTTTTTTAAACGGATCACTTTATTGTTGAAAATCAAAATGTATAAAAACATCAACAGCATCACGGTAACATACAATCTTTACAGAGCACTGTTCTGTTTTATAATAACGGAAAGTTAAAGGCACAGTTCACTGCGTTATGTTCAGCAAACACAAGATGCCCCGCCACAATAAAACCTTTCTGCTGTGGCAGGACGGGAAATTAACGGCAACCATAGACAATAAAGCACAATTAGCTTGTAGCTCTAATCAGTGCATTTCCTAACATTTAATTAATTTGTATTTTCAAAAATTCCTCGCTAACATGCTTTAAAATGCAACAATTATGCTCCCAGCCCTCAAATAAGAATAATTTTGATAATATTAAGATATTTTACATATTATGAGCCATTGTACCACATAGCTCGCTTTCCATCCTGGAAACACAGAATACTTTATAATTTAAAAAACTTTATGGTGTACTGTTTTCTACCGTAAAGTTGCAGCGTGATCAATTTTGTGTAACATAGTTTGGCGGCTAGTTAGCCAGATAGCAATGGAACCAACAAACCATTAGTCCGTGCTAACGCAGCTTTAGTTGTGCGGGAAATATATAAACAATGTACATTGTTTTCTTCTTCCATAAATTCGATTTGTACGACAGCGGCCATTGTAAGTAAAACTTTCTTTTTTTTTTAAGTGGAGCCAGGGAATATTTAAATTGTTAATTTAAAAGAAAAAACTTGGATATTCTCCGAATTTAAAGTGAGAAAAAACAGGAGAAAATTTATATATCCTAAATTTACGACTTTTATCTCAGGGAAAATCAGACATTTGTATATTACACCGCTCCACCAGCTTTGGAACTTATTTCAGGGTGGTGATAGCCTAGTGGTTTGGCTTCCACACAGAACACCAGAAGGTTGTGAGTTCAACACCAGAGCTGCACCATTGAGTCCCTGACTACCTTCACCCTGAGCTGCTGCAGGTCTGTCCCCGTAGTGAGTTAACTGAGAGTCTGGATAAGAGCGTCTGCTAAATTACCTGTAATGTAATTTCTAGGTTTGGTCGATAAAATAGAGAAAGTTTAAAAGATGTTTAAAGTCCTAGCCACCGTTAGCTTCCCGCTGCTTTAGCGTGAGGCAACAGGAAGAGGAACATTATAGTTCAGTAGAAGAAGAAAGTGGAGATACATCTGCAGAAATTAAAACGTTCTATCCATAAACACAAAGTATAAAAACATTTCTGATGTGCAAACTGCAGAAGCCTCCGGACACGATTGTTACACTAATGTAAAGTTACACATTAAACATTGTGCAGAGAATAACAAAGTATCTCCTGCTAAAGCTAACGTTAGCTTGGAGCGTTTTCAGTCTGAATCTAAGAAATGTACTTTTTTACACTTTGTTGTCAGCGGCTAGGCTAATGTACGACAAAATACTTACGTAGGAAGACGATAATATTCAGAGAAAAATCTCAGAATCTCAGAGATTAAAGTCGAAAATCTGCGAGAAAAAAAACTTTTGATAAATAAGTTATGAAAATAGTATTCCAGGGAGCCAGCTTCCCATTCATTTACACAAAATAAAATATATCTGCAGAGTATCCTCCTCAGGTTTGATATATTCAAAGATGGCCTCTCGGTACAGTTTCCCTGACATCCTGTAGTGTTTCTGCAGCTCCGGTGGGGAAGAACCCGGCGCCGCTCTTCTTCTGCGACAAACTTGGGTCTGTTCACCATTTCCCGGGGATCGGCGTCCCGCATTCGTACCATGAGACGTAGTTAACGTGGGAGTGTCCGCCAATCTGTCCGAAGTGCACGGGCTCCTGACGCACAGCTCGGTAGAAACCTGGAGAAACAACATGTGAGGATGTTACGACCCGGCTCGTGAAGGGAAAAGAGAATAAAATAAAACCAGATGGTGATGGTTAACAAACATATTTATTAATATTATTTGGAACAATTGACAAACACTATGCGTTAAAGAAATCAATAGAACAAAAGGAGGGCTCTTAACAAGAGAGCAATAAGGCATCACAGCCAAATGAAAATAAACCCCAACCTAAACAACACTCAAACAATCTCAGGGAGAAAAGTTGATACACACAAAACACATAAAACGTATAAACAGCACAGGAGCACCTAGCGCGCCTAACAAAGAACTCTGAACAGCTTGTTCAGCAAATACCATTTGATCTGGCCCTCGAGCTAATTCATAAACACACGCAAAAAAATCCACTAGAAAAAAATAAAATAAAATCTAGACAGCAATAGACGGGCGATTGATTGTTTTTCCTGTTTTTCCTGTTCAGGGTCCTTGAACACAACACGAGTGGAACATGTCATCACGTGGTCAAAAAACTTCAATATTAAACGAGACATTGGCGTCAGCGAACGCATCATGGCGAGTGTAAACAAGAGAAAGGTGGATGCGGAATGTCGTACTTTCCAGGAGAAATGGACGAACGATTATTTCTTTGTGGAAGTAAAAGGCCAGTGTGTCTAGTTTGTGCGGACGCGCTTACGGTGAAATACGAAACATGTCAAACTGCACGAGCTGAAAGGATGAGTGCGTTTGGATAAAGTTAATGCTCTTCGGCGGAATTTGGCCCAACAAGCAGCTCTCTCCAGAGCGTACGGGTTAGGGTTAAAAACATGGAGAGATAGAGAGGTAGATCACCACACCAAGAACAGACTATTCCACCACTGCTGTGCAGTTATCACTGCCATGTGCAATGTTCACTTTATTTATATCACTTGGTACTTATATAATTTTTTATTCTATTTAATTATTGTGTACTGCCTTTTTACTTCATATATTCTTTTGCTGTGACAAGATACATTTCCCGTTGTGGGACTAATAAAGGATTGTTTTCTGATAAAACAGAAAGATACATGGATAAAAAAGTTGCTTTTTTCAACAGCATGAAAGAAAAGTGAAATGAATGGGCTGTGTCTTAAAAAAAATTGCAGAGGTTATGAGTTCAATAATTAGTATGGCCCTCGAAGGATGTTGTAAAAAATAAAATGGCCCTTGTTAGGAAAAAGGTTCCCCACCACTGCTCTAAGGGTTTTGAATAACTAGTACAAGATACATGTGCAATATACAATATGCAATATGCAATTTGCAATATGTTCGAGTCTCAGAAGCAAACACAAGGGTACATGGGTGGCTGACAACACCAGCCTCAACTGTCGAGCTGGCCAGGCAGTTGTAGCTTCTGGCCCCCACGGTGCGCCTCGGATTAGAGAACCGGAACAGGTTCCCTCCAATCAACATCCCTGTCTTCGCCAGGTGGGAGTAGGTGAACAGCGCTGCGGCCAATCAGGGACCGGGGACCACACATCCTAATTACCATAAATAATAGGGAAACAAAGGGGCATGCATACACAGAATACCCCCCTAATGAGGCAGACGGCATTGACCGTGGCCGTAACAGAGGAAAACTTTATATCGATGGTTTCAAAAGGTTGTACGAAATAAAGGTTTTACTGGAGGGAAACCGGACCAGGGGAAAAGGTTTTTAAAGATTGGTCAAATTATATGTAAAAAATGTCTAAAAATTGATATTTAAAAAGTATCTGAAAAATATAAAATAAGGTTTTACCAGATCTGGAGAGGAGCTGGTCCGCTCGCAGCTGCCGGCCCGTTCTTCCATCCAGGAAAGAATCTACGAACTGACAGTGATCCTCCCCGAAGCCAGTCTGATCCCCGATGTTGTAAAATTTACCTGAAACAGGTAAATGTTTCAGGTAAATGTTTCTCAGGTAAATGTTTCTCAGGTAAATATTTCAGGTAAATGTTTCAGGTAGATTTTTCTCAGGTAAATGTTTCTCAGGTAAATGTTTCAGGTAAATGTTTCTCAGGTAGATGTTTCTCAGATAAATATTTCACAGGTAAATGTTTCAGGTAAATGTTTCTCAGGTAAATGTTTCAGGTAGATTTTTCTCAGGTAAATGTTTCTCAGGTAAATGTTTCTCAGGTAGATGTTTCTCAGATAAATATTTCACAGGTAAATGTTTCAGGTAAATGTTTGTCAGGTAAATGTTTCAGGTAAATGTTTCTCAGGTAAATGTTTCTCAGGTAAATATTTCAGGTAAATGTTTCAGGTAGATTTTTCTCAGGTAAATGTTTCTCAGGTAAATGTTTCAGGTAAATGTTTCTCAGGTAGATGTTTCTCAGATAAATATTTCTCAGGTAAATGTTTCAGGTAAATGTTTCTCAGGTAGATGTTTCTCAGATAAATATTTCACAGGTAAATGTTTCAGGTAAATGTTTCTCAGGTAAATGTTTCTCAGGTAAATGTTTCAGGTAAATGTTTCTCAGGTAAATGTTTCAGGTAAATGTTTCTCAGGTAAATGTTTCAGGTAAATGTTTCTCAGTTAGATGTTTCAGGTAAATCTTTCTCAGGTAAATCTTTCATTACATTATTACATTACAGTTCATTTAGCTGACGCTTTTGTCCAAAGTGACGTACAAAAGGTGCAAACAATCATGGAGATACAACTCCGAACAGCAAGAATCTTGTAAGTACAATATCTTCAAATAGGTACAATCGTATAAGTGAACACTGTCTTCAAATAGCCAGTTTGAAGTGCAACAACAGGTAGATGTTGCTCAGGCAAATCTTTCTCAGGTACATTTTTCAGGTAAATGTTTCTCAGGTAAATGTTTCTCAGGTAAATGTTTCAGGTAGATGTTTCTCAGGTAAATGTTTCAGGTAAATGTTTCAGGTAAATATTTCAGGTAAATGTTTCAGGTAGATGTTTCTCAGGTAGAGTTCCTCACCATTGAGCGAGTCGCTCAGGTAGATCTTGTACCTGAGCGAGTTGCACAGCTGGACCCCGACGAACTTGCGGTACCACGTCCTCTTCACGTATTGTTTCCCATGACAGTCGGAGTACGAGTCCGTCTTGAAGGGGAACTGAGTCCAGATTGCATCTTTCCCTACATTATTAAATGATCGGGATCATGTAGAGATCTGAGGTTATTTATTATTATTAATATCAATATTATATGTAAATGTATTATTATTTAATCATACCTGAGACGTTCTCGCTCACTCGAGGGTCGGCTGATGAAGCAAACAAAGGAAACAATCTTGAAACTACTTTGTTAAAAGATTATAATTAAATATTAATAGTAGGATTTCTTTCTACAATTAGACTGTAGCTGCTTCGTTTGAGCTTTAATTACTTTATCTTTTAGTTAAAAGTTCCTGTACCCGACTCAGTGTTGAAGGACACGGGTTCACTGGGAGGACCGGCACCGAGCTCGTTCTTCGGCTTCACCTTAAACTCGTATCTATTTAACAAACGCACAGAGAAGTTATTTCACTGAAACAGAGCTTTCTTTGATATATTTACAGCAGCTTTAAAAGAGAAGAAGTGATGAGACGCAGCAGTGTTGTGTTCAAGGTCACTGCTCTACAATCAGACAGTACAAGACTACTCATCTTGTACCGTTGACACTGTGTTAACCTACTAAACTACTCAATACATATTGCAAACACCAAAAACCTGAAAACCCCCCCACAAAAAACGTGCTATAAAAAGAGATTGTTGAAACACGTAATAGACACACGTTATAGGCACATGCTATAGAAACACGTTATAGGCACATGCTATAGAAACACGTTATAGGCACATGCTATAGAAACACGTTATAGACACACGCTATAGAAACACGAATAGAAACACGTTATAGACACATGCTATAGAAACACGTTATAGAAACACGTTATAGGCACATGCTATAGAAACACGTTATAGACACACGCTATAGAAACACGTTATAGACACACGCTATAGAAACACGTTATAGACACACGCTATAGAAACACGTTATAGACACACGCTATAGAAACACGAATAGAAACACGTTATAGACACATGCTATAGAAACACGTTATAGAAACACGTTATAGGCACATGCTATAGAAACACGTTATAGACACACGCTATAGAAACACGTTATAGACACATGCTATAGAAACACGTTATAGAAACACGTTATAGGCACATGCTATAGAAACACGTTATAGACACACGCTATAGAAACACGAATAGAAACACGTTATAGACACATGCTATAGAAACACGTTATAGGCACACGCTATAGAAACACGCTATAGAAACACGTTATAGGCCAGGGGTGGCCAACCCGCGGCTCTCGGGCATGTGCAACATTGGTTGAAACCCTGCACAAAAACTTTGCATGATCTACAGCTGAAAAGGTCACAGATTACGTTCCTCGTCGACCCTTTTAATGCTGAGACGGACTGTTTGAAAGCCCCGCTAGTCACGGACGAGGCGGTGGCCGAGTTGGAGATGATTGAACTTTCTGAGGAAGACCGACTGAAAGCTGTTTTGAGGGAAGGGACCCTTGAGTTCTGGAAAACTGTGCCAATGGAAAAATATCCCAATGTCAAACGGGCTGCGCTCAAGCTACTAATGTTTGGGTCAACATACGTCTGTGAGTCGGTGTTTTCTACCCTGAAACACGTGAAATCAAAGTATTGATCTGTTCTGACTGACACACATGTGAAAGAATTGCTTGGAGTGACCACAACGGAATACAAGCCAGATTTGAGGAGGATTGTTCAACGCAAGGAATGTCAGAAGTCCCACTAATGTAAAGAAGCAGCATGCATAAGAAGATAAAACACTTTTAAAAAATGTTTTACTGAGAGTTTGTGTGTGAGAGTGCACACAATGTTCATTGTTTATAATAACTGGCCTCTGAATACTGGTAGGAGAGGTTTCATTACATTTATGTCAATATTATGGTATGTGACATTTACAATAAATCTGTCTGAGCAGAGCTGTGTGTGTCTGTCTGTGTAAGGGTGTGTGTGTCTTTGGGAGGGAGGGTCTTTGTGTGTGTGTGAGAAGTTTTAGATTTTAATTTTTGTCTGTGTGAGAGAGAGGGGAGGAAGAGAGTGAGGGAGCACAGAGAAAGGCTGAGAACAAAAGAGAGAATGAGAGAGGGGAGTGCGCATCTGTGACTATGTGTATGATGTGGCTCTTTGCAGTAACATCGTAACATTTTTGGCTCTTAACCTCTGACTGGTTGGCCACCCCTGTTATAGACACACGCTATAGAAACACATATAGAAACAAGTTATAGAAACAAGTTATAGAAACACGTAATAGGCACATGCTATAGAAACACATATAGAAACACGTTATAGAAACACGCTAAAGAAACACGTTACAGAAACACGTTATAGAAACAAGTTATAGAAACAAGTTATAGAAACACGTTATAGAAACACGTTATAGAAACAAGTTATAGAAACATGTTATAGAAACAAGTTATAGAAACACGTTATAGAAACACGTTATAGAAACACGCTAAAGAAACACGTTACAGAAACACGTTATAGAAACACGTTACAGAAACACGTTATAGAAACAAGTTATAGAAACACGTTATAGAAACACGTTATAGAAACACGTTATAGAAACACGTTATAGAAACACGCTAAAGAAACACGTTACAGAAACACGTTATAGAAACACGTTACAGAAACACGTTATAGAAACAAGTTATAGAAACAAGTTATAGAAACACGTTATAGAAACACGTTATAGAAACAAGTTATAGAAACATGTTATAGAAACAAGTTATAGAAACACGTTATAGAAACACGTTATAGAAACACGTATAGAAACAAGTTATAGAAACATGTTATAGAAACAAGTTATAGAAACATGTTATAGAAACAAGTTATAGAAACACGTTATAGAAACACGTTATAGAAACACTTTATAGAAAAAATGTAAAGAAGCACGTTATTGAAACACGCTAAGCAAGCGTACCTGCTCTCAGGCTTGAGGTTCTCTATGGTGGTGTGGGTCTGGTTGGTGGTCAGGATGGAGACCTGCTCACCATCGGGTCCTTTGGCGGTGGAGATGACTTCATACTCTGAAGGATCATCAGAAACAGGGATTCGGATACAGACAAAAAGCTAGTTAACCTGAAACATCGTATTTCTTCGTACCCGTGGTGTCGTTGTCGGTCTTCTCCCAGTCCAGGATGACGAAAGACGGGCATCCCTCCACCGTTACCACGGTAAGGTTGGAAGGCGGAGACCTCGGGGGGGCCGTCACGTTCGCGTCGCCAGGTTCGTCTACGGGGAAGAAGTTGAGGGAGGAGGTGATGGAGCACGGCTCCTCTGGCTTCTTCCCTGTCTGGTAGACCACATGTGGCGCTTCGGGAGAACATATTTATAAACACATATAAACATTTATAACATATTTATAAACACATTCCACTCACTTAAATTTTAAATATGGAGATTACACTCTCTGTGTCTCCGGGTGACTTTACACTTCCCAAAGTCAGAAAGCTTTTCATGTTTTACCTTGAGAGAAAAGTTGCACTACGTTTTCTGCACCTGCTGCACGGAATATTCTACAGACTGACCATTAAACATGGAAACCTGAGCGAGTTTAAAGATACGGAGAAATCTTCGTTGTAAACAAATCTAAGTTGTATTTAATTGTTGAGCGGCTGCTTTTCTTGGTGTCTCTTGTAAAATAGATTTTTGATCTCAAACCTGGTCGAATAAAAGCAAAATAAAAAGGCTAACAATGAGTCGTTGGAGTTCAGGTCTCTCTCGCCTGAAACATACCGACGTAGCGTTTCTTCCCCAGGGCGTCGAGGTCGGAGGCCGGCTGAGGTTGAAACAGCTCCGAGTCCTCCCAGGTTTCCTGTCGGCCGGCTAAACAAACAGATATAGATGTTAGAAGACCAACTTTTTAATTTGACACGTGTTAGCCACTATGCTAACGTGGAAGTAAAATCCTCCCACCGGACGTGGTCGGCGCGCCCGTTGTGCTCTGTTTCCACTCCGGTTTGGTCGGCTTGGCAGTCGCTGGCGGGACTTTAAGTTTCAGGATCGGCAACTTGTCCGTCAGCTTAAAGTTGTTCAACTTGTCTGAAGAAAAACATGTCAAATAAACGCGTTGAGAAGACAGAAATATGCTGACGGCTCGTCTCGTCTTCAGCTCTCACCTGCTCCTCCAGGTTTCCCCACCTGGTTGGTTTTCTTGTTGATCGGGACGGACGAGCCTGGAACAAATAATAACAAACATTCAGTAAACATGAACAACAGTAAACATGAACAACAGTTAACACGAACAACAGTAAACATGAACAACAGTAAACATGAACAGTAAACATAAACAGTAAACATGAACAGTAAACATGAACAACAGTAAACATGAACAGTAAACATGAACAGTACACATGAACAACAGTTAACACGAACAACAGTAAACATGAACAGCAAACATGAACAACAGTACACATGAACAACAGTAAACATGAACAGTAAACATAAACAACAGTAAACATAAACAACAGCAAACATGAACAGTAAACATGAACAACAGTAAACATAAACAACAGTAAACACAAACAACAGTCAACATAAACAACAGTAAACAGGAACAGTAAACATAAACAACAGTAAACATAAATAACAGTAAACAAGAACAACAGTAAACATAAACAACAGTAAACATAAACAACAGTAAACACGAACAACAGTAAACATGAACAGTAAACATAAACAACAGTAAACAACAGTAAACAACAGTAAACAGGAACAGTAAACATAAACAACAGTAAACATAAACAACAGTAAACATAAACAGTACACATGAACAACAGTTAACACGAACAACAGTAAACATGAACAGCAAACATGAACAACAGTACACATGAACAACAGTAAACATGAACAGTAAACATAAACAACAGTAAACATAAACAACAGCAAACATGAACAGTAAACATGAACAACAGTAAACATAAACAACAGTAAACACAAACAACAGTCAACATAAACAACAGTAAACAGGAACAGTAAACATAAACAACAGTAAACATAAATAACAGTAAACAAGAACAACAGTAAACATAAACAACAGTAAACATAAACAACAGTAAACACGAACAACAGTAAACATGAACAACAGTAAACATGAACAGTAAACATAAACAACAGTAAACAACAGTAAACAACAGTAAACAGGAACAGTAAACATAAACAACAGTAAACATAAACAACAGTAAACATAAACAACAGTAAACATGAACAACAGTAAACATGAACAGGGTGGAGACACGTGGAGCTGCAGACGCTGCTGAAGAGGAAACTTAAAGACGGACAAGCTCTCTCTAACGAGTCAAGGTCCCGAGGGGTACGGACACCTTACGTCTCCTCCGGGCGGGACACGCCCCGGAGAGGCTGCCCGTTTACTGCGAAGAGAAGATGTGTGAGGAAGGGAAGGAGCCGAGTCCCAGCTTTAAAGGAAACATTCCTCTTTACGAGTCTCTTAAAAAACAGCACGAGGAGACGAAACATGTTTCTGAGGATCTTCCATGGGACACTGGGCCGTGTTAATGCACAAGGCAAACATTTGGGAAATGTGTGTTTTATTTTTATATTAAAGTGTGTCGTCAAAATACACATTTCTTTGACATTTTGCACATATCTTTCTGAAAATTGTCACATATTTTCTTTTTATTATTTACATAATTTGCGGACATTTATTTATTTTTATTTAAAAGGGAGTTTAAAACATATGTCAACATTTGACCAGATTTAGCTTCACATGTTAATGTGTGTTAATACATTTGACATAAATGTTGCTGAGAGTGTGATTTAGTTTAACACGATAATACATCTACAGGTGCATCTCAACAGTGGTGGGCCGTCAGGACCAGCAAGGCCTTCTCTGCTGGCCTAAACAGCATCAGAATATATATTTAATTTTGATGTATCTTTTCCACAAATATGTATTAAATTATTCCCCAGAGTCTATTCTCTTTATTGCATAGCTTTCCTCTTGGTTGCGCTGCTTCCATCCTCAGATCGAGATTTGGAGGTCTGGCCTTTATGTTAGAGCTTTTATCCAATCATATTTCAGCCATAATGTGTTGCCAGGGTCCAAGAGATCTGTCCTGAGACCTTCAGAATCAACAGTGCGGGTGCCTGTCGCTTAAAGTGAACGGAGACAAAACTGTGGCGTTAACCAATTAGATTTCGAGTTGGTGACAGCAGGGCCAGCTAGCAGGCGTACGATAACGTCAGCACGTCCACGTCTTTTGATTGGATACGCACTATTGAGAGGCAGAGCTATGCAGAGCTAGCAAACTTTGAACGAGCTAATTTGTGTAGATTTCTACAAGCTGTTTGTTTTCAACTCACAATGGCTGAAGGAGGAGAAGAGATCGATTTGGTCGCAGATATAATTACAACGCCATTTTCAAGACAAACCTTTCAAGAAAAGATAGACATCGTGAGAAGAGAACGGCCAACCCCGACGCTAGCGAGCCTATCACAGGCGGGAAACGGGTTTGTCCGCCACTTTCAAATCCCTGACTACGAGCGGTACCCCCGGCTCACAGCCTCAGAGAGGGGTTATGTTTTTTAATAATAATTAAATTTAATTAACTATCTTTTTTACAAAACATTATGGACCTGAACCTGAAATTTCTTAAGAAAAGAAGGTGCAATTTCAACACTATTGTGCCTCAGTTTATAATTTACACATGTGTGTTACAACTTATAGATCATAGTGTATCTACAAAGGCACAAAACATTTTGTCACAGGTATCTGGAACAGTCGTTTACTTTATGATCAAAACAACTAATTTTTACACTTTGCAAAGTCATCCCGTGGGTCGGATTGGACCCTCTGGCTGGCCTTTTTTGGCCCCTGGGCCGCATGTTTGACACCCCTGATTTAAAGGCTCAGGAAACCTTTGCAGGTGTTTTGAGTTCATTAGCTGATTAGAATGTGATATTGAAATTTTCTGAGATTCTGATTTTTGTGTTTTCATTAGCTGTAAGCCGTAATCATCAAGATTAAAACAAATAAAGGATTAAAATATTTAACTTTGTGTGCAATGAATCCATATAATATATGAGTTTCACTTTTTGAATTGAATTAGTGAAATTAATTTCCAAGATATTCTAATTTATTGAGATGTACCTATATAATAAACAAGTGTTTACGCAGGGAAAGACAAAGAAAACTGAAGCCGAGTCCTGAAGGAAATATTCATCTCACAGACTCGACATATTTTGTACATTTTTCACCCTTAAAATCCTTATTATTTAACTTTCTGTATCCAATCAGCTGATTTAAGGATTCAAAATGACGCAATTTGGTGGTGAATTAAATGTATTAAGTAACTTTTCTTAAACTAAATGTTTCACATACAACTACATGTCAGCGGGAATTAAGACTACATGTTTTTCTTGTTGGAAATTATTAAAGAATGACTCGTATATAAAGGGTTCCTGTATATTAATGAGCTTTGAGGGCACAAATTCAAAGGTTTTCATCACTAACGTGATGACCTGAAACAGGAATTTAGAGAGAAGAACCAGGAAGAAGGAGGATTACTGCCGAGTTTCACCGCAGTCGGGGCCGAGTGACTGGGTCTAGAGGAGGAGGGTCGGAGGCCGTTAGTGAGGGGAAAGAGGGGGTTTCTGAATATAATGTCATGAATTCTCTGAGACTAAAGTCGTACATTTTTTAATATTACACTTTCCCGTGGCTTGGCACTAAAACGGCTTGGGATCTTGCAAAACTACAGTCATTACAATTCAAGCCGCTGATGAATTTCGATGAGTTTTCATGAATTTGATGAGTTTTCATGTTTTTATGAGTTTTGATGATCGTGTGCCGCATGCAGACACAGGTGGCCATGTTGGATGAAATGTGTTAAAATGGTGAAACTCCTGCAGCGAGCAGCCAAACCCTGTGGACAAAAACAAAATGGTGGCAGACTGACAGCGTACAGAAAGAGCTAGGCTGACAGGAAGCGTTTCATGAGGTGATTCTTACCCCAATTTTTAGTTTTGGCTCTCTCATTGGCCAGAGCGGATCTCAGCAGCGAGGATCCGGCCTGTGATTGGTCAAAAGCTGTGTGGGAAAGAGAGGGTTAAACGCAAAGATGGTCCACAACCTGTAGAGTTAAGATTTAAGTTAGAAATAATAAAAGTTCATCATAAAAAGAGTTGAAAACACAAACAGAACTCAAACTGTTTGCAGACGACGCTCCTATTTACATGGAGGTCGTACAGGAAGTTAATTGTTTCTTATTTTCATTGAACTTGAAAAAAATCATAATTTTTTCTCTCAGAGGTACAAACAGAAGGCATAATGGGAAATTGAGGCATAAAGGGTTTTCAATCTAATTTTAACCGTTTGCAGACGACACTCGAGAAATGTATTCTAACCAAAACAACTACTTGTGATTAAATTGTGTACGGTAAAAAAAAAAAAAAGGCTAAAGCGAAACACATTATTATTACCTACCACTAACAACTTTCCAAGGTAATGTTTGGCATTTTAAGAAAACATCTTTTTATGTAACCTCTAAAATATAAAACACTCATTAGACTTAAAGATTCAAAGACAAAGATTTGTCCTTTATAATTTACCTAAAAGCAACAACTGGTTTTAATTTAAATTAAAACTTTACAGATAATGAAGGGTTTCCCAAAAGGAAAGTTTGGATTTTTATCAAATGTAAAACAAAAGTTCAATCGATCGAAGATGACACTCTTATTTACGCAGGTCATAAAGAGGGATACAGTAGATTAATTTAAATATTAAGGCAATTATTATTTACTGTCTTTATATTCAGGAAGTCGCTCCGCTGGGCGGTCGGTGTCGTTTCTAATAGTTTCTCTCCTCTGCGGTGAGAGAGGAGAGAGGAACCGGGATCATAGGAGTCTGATGACACCATGTTGGTTTTGGGTTAATTAAAGGTGGATATATATACTTTATTTAATATATTAAATTCAACAGACGTGCATTTTGTTTCATGTCATCGTCTCCAGGAGAAACGACAGTTACCAGATACACGTCTTTAAAAAGTATTTTAGATCCTCCATTTAGCAAACGGGAGGATTATGTTTTCATCCCACAATCTTGTACCTCAGGGAAATACAGAAAAATGCAGAAGACATTTCACTGAAGACAGTTTGAGGAGTTTGCAGAACGACTTGCGTTGGCGGGAAAATTAAAACACGTCTGTGTGCAGACTGGAGAGGACGAAACAAAGACGTTGAACTCTTTACAACTAATGTTCACTTAAAAGGTAAACTTTCCTTCATAATAAGTTATTTAGTCCAAAAATATTCCATTAACCTCCTAAACACTGCTGGAGCAATCACCGGCTGAACGTTGATTCAACGACATTTCAAATTGTGTTGGAGAGCACAAACAGTCCAGAGATGGTTGGTGTTGAAAACATGAGCTTTATTGTGAAAATCAAACATTTAGAGGTTAAAACTATCAAAACATTGAACTAGAAACCAATTTATTTACAATTTTATATAACTAAAGTCATAATTTTGAAGCATATCTTGTTCAGATGTTTATATTTTAATACAACTCGCCAGACATACTCACTTTTTTCTTCACAATTAATTTTTTGATTGCGACCAAAACCAGGTTGTAATTTGAGACTTAATGACGTATTAAAAAGGAAATAATGTGCTAATAGTTGGCTGTTTGAGTGACTGTAAGATGACTGAACATTTTTTGTAAAAGACGCTGTTTAGATGGACATGAAAAATAAAAAGATTTAAATGTGTCCTTATATTTTGGAAAACTGTCCTTTTATATCCGAATTTTTTTAATCCTTAGAGTCCTTTTAACACTTGAAAAAAGCTTATACTAACAAATTTAGTATGTTTTTAAATAAAACAAATTCTTGTTATTATATCTTTGCTTTTATTCTGAAATTCTATGTTTTCAGCTGCAGGTTAATTAGTTTTTAATGGATTCCTAATCTGTGAAGAGAAGAAAAGGTGAAAGAAGAACAGCAGAAGAAGAAAGCAAATGAAGCGCATTGAAGCAGCGTAGGTCTTCAACATCTCACCATGGTTCAGGGTGGGCAGGGCAAAGTGAACTTACTCGTACATCTGGCGACTTCGCCCCCGCGCCTCGTACCGACTTTCTAACCCGGGCTCAAGGCATGCTCGCATGCAGCCAATCACAACAGCAGCACACCCCCCAGGCCCCGCCCCCTCCCAGGGGCTCAGCCGAAGCAGGAAGAGACAGGATGGCTAACAAAATAAAATACTTTGTTGTTACCGAGTGACAAACGGGGCCAGTTAGGCTCCGCGGAGCCGGCCGGAGCTAAAGTCTCCTGGCGGCTCTCCGGCAGCACTGCAGGAAGTAAGAATGTCAAAAATAAAAGTGGTGAAAGTATAGAAATGTGAAATAATAGATTTGACCCGTCTGGTTTTCATGACGTTGAACAAACTTAATTTTTCATAACAAACTGAGAAAAAATATTCAGTTTCTTTTTTTAAATAAACAAGATTGTAAAAGTAAAAATCGAACTATTAATTACGTTAATTAGCTACAGCCACTCCGCCTCTGCTACCTTTGCTATTTTACCTTGTAAAAGAAGTTTGTCATACTTTGCTAATAAATAAAGGTAATGAGAGCTAAAAGACTCAATGCTTAAAAATGTTAAAAGCTGATCTTTGATCAACGCATCAGTTTGTCATGAACGTTAATTTTGATCGCATAAACCAGTCGAACCCGACAGGAAGTGAAGAGTCTCTGCGGAGCTGGAAATCAGAAGTGTGTGTGCAGGAGACAGGAAGTGATAATCACCAAAGGAAGTGCGAGGAGCGCCGGGGAAAGCTGAGTTTTTGAGTCGAGTCCTGTTGTGTAGAGCTGCGACACAAATGACATTATTATTATTACTGATAATATTATTAATATAATATTTGATTAAATTACAGGCACGTTTTAGTTTGTGTGTTTAAAGTTTAATCCTGCGTCACAATATTAATATAATATATTTATATTAGATATTAGATATTAAACAGATTCCTTTGTTATTATAATATAATTATAATCTTACCGGGACGAGGAGGGAAGAGAGCGTGAGGTTTCTGAAAAACATAAAATATTCACTTTTATTTAAACATTTAAAAACTTGGATAGTTTGTGTCTGTTGAATATAGATTAATGGAGAAAAAGTTAGAAAATAATAAATAGGAAGTCAAATAAAATACTGTAATAACAGTAAGAAAATATGAATAGAAATCTAAATAAAAAGAAACATTATAGTTTTATTAATTAAAAGTAAACTTTGAAAAGTGAAATAAGTTTAGGGTTAGATGAATAAAAGCACAACATTTATATGTATTTGTTTAGAGTTATTGACTAAGAGGATCCTGTATATATACAATATATTCTATAATTTAATATAGAATATATATTCACAGTTTATATCGTTACGTACCAGCGGCTTGGCCAGAGGATTACGCAGTTTGTACGCTTTCTGTGCGTTTCTATCTGAGAAATACAGAAAATATAGTATAAGTAAGAAACACTTATTTATTTTATTATTCACTTCTATTTAACCAGGACTGTCATCTGTAGAAATGGTCAGATGCAATAAAATAAAATAATTATAATATTAATAATTAATGCAATTTAAAATGAATCAATAACATTTATATTTAATTAAAATAATAAGTGAATTAAAAATGAATGATTGAAAATTAAATACATATAAAACATAATTGAAAAATGGCGTCCTTACTGCCCATGTTGGTGTTGTGGATCATCGGTTTGCTCCACATCCCGCTGCGGTCTTCTTTGTTGGACCGGACGCCAAACTCGTACGGCGTGTTGGGCTTTAGGTTGTCGACCACTGTGTCGCTGGTCGGGCACGTCTGATAGATCCACTTCCTGTTCCTCTCCCGGTAGCGGATGGTGTAGAACCTGAAGGGAACATCGCAGTTATTATTAATAAGTGAATATCAAAAGTCTGCATTAATTGATCTTTTTTGGCCACTTGAACAAACTAAAAACATCCGTTACTACTTGAGGTGTTCCTCAGGGTTTGTCTCTTGGTCATACCTGTCAACATTGGAATTTCAGAATAAGGGAATTTTTTTGCTGGACTCCGCCCATACTTTAACAGCTCTCAGCCACCAATGTAAACGTAAACACATAAGGGACGGGTATATACATTCAGGAAATACATGTTTATTTAAAGTATGTATTACTTGTACAGGCATGTTTATAAGATTTATGTATTTTATTTATTAGTTATTATCATCAATTTATTTGATGATGGATGAGTTGTGTGTCTTTTGTTTCCCCGACGAGGACTTCCTTGCGATGGCAGAGTCGGGAAACATGTCGCCACACTGCGACTGAAATCATCGCAGAAGCTGAAGGCTACATTATTTTTAGCACAAAGCATCGACATCTTTCCCTCAGCTCTGGTCTCTCGGTCTGCCTCCGACACAGTTCTTGTCACACATGAAGTCATTGACAGTGTATGTTTTTGTGCCTCTTGCCGTGCTTGGACGATTGTTCTTGCTGGCGACCATCTCTTATTCCGCCGTGTGCGATGCTAACATCTGAATGGCACACTTTACAGCATGAATTTGCCCGACTCTGCTTTTAATAAATAAGCGAAGGTCTCCTCTCATTTGTCAGGTACTTGCATACAGTTTTAACTTGTTTAGCAGGTACAACTTCGTCTCCATCTACCTCCCGTTCACTGTGACTCTCATCATGTTTCGTCTTCTTCTGTTTTCTTCTTCTGTGTGACTACAGACTACTGACAGATAACGTTTTTCAGCTCATGTTAAACATAATGCTGCCACCTGCTCTACCGGAGGCCACTTTACCACTGGACACTTTTTTTAATGCTTAAAAATACGGGATAATCCCGGGAAAAACGGGAGGGTTGACAGGTATGCTCTGGGTCCTTTAAAGTTTTAGTTTAAAATCGAGCCAGTTGTTTTTCTGTAATCCTGCTGACAAACTGAATGATGAATATAAGAATAATTATTATTATTATCATTAATATTCTTATCATTATATTATATTTATATTAATCCTCCCACCCGTCCTCCAGACACTCGTTCATGATGTTCCCCTCGTACAGCGTCTTCAGGTCATTCCTCCAGGACAGCAGCACCGCCGTCGGTCTGACGGAGCCGATCACCAGGTGGAGCGGCTTCTCCAGGTTCACCTGTCCTGTAAAGACAGACAGGTCAGACACACAGGTGAGACGGACAGGTGAGACGGACATTTGGGGACAGAGAGGTGAGGACACACAGGTGGGACAGACAGGTAGTATACATGAAGTAAACATGAAGTGTGTGGTAAGTAAACAGGAAGTAGATGGTAAGTAAACACGAAGTGGGTGGTTACCTGTGCAGTGCTTCTTCACGTCATTGGCTGGGATTGGCTGGACGGCCACCAGGTACTTTGACTCTGCATCTGCAACACAATAAATTAAATGAAGTAAATCTTTATATTGACTTTGGTAGATTGAACCTCAGACATGGAGGTCTGTGTTTGTTTAAATAAAATGTCTTGTTTTATTATCACGTAGGTTAAAAAGAAAATCACCTAGCCGGTAGAGGGGCGAGAAGAAAATCTGAAAAAAGATAGAACTGAAAACCTTCATGTAATTTGTCTGAAAGCTGCACGTCAGCCACTAAATGGACCTTCAGATTGTTTTTCTTGATAATTATAGTTTCATTAAAACTATATTTTTGTTTACAGTTTTTCCCGTCCACACCAGACTTCATTCTAAATTATAGGATTTTAAGACTGAGCTGTTTTCCCTAAAAACAAAGTTTCACAGCTTCGTACTCTGACAGGTGGAAACACGCCGCTGACCATCAATCACCTGTAATCACCTGGGACTCAGGTAATCACGGACGCCCGGCTGGGAAATTAATTAGCTGCTTTTGTCCTGAAGGTCAGGATGTTCAACACTGTTTATATTTGAATTTGTTCTTTCTATCTGAGCTTTAGGAGATATTATTTAAAGCATGTAAGACAAATAAACATGAATTCCATGAATTGAATTTAGAGGTTGAATTATTATAATATTTCTTTCTTTTTGATGTTTTTAAAATCTTATCGGGCTTTATGTCTCTTCTGAGGAAAGAGGCGAGACATATTTAAAAATGGTGAAGTTTTGGCTACAGTTTGGTGGACAGATGAACAACAACCCAAACGTCTTTTATCCTGAAAATTTAAATGTGGGATTTTCATCCCACATTTCATGTGGTGTATTCAAGTTCTGCTTTGGGATATATGACTTTTCCTTTGGTACTTTTGATCTTTTTTTTAAACATTCTTTAATTCCTCAACATGATCTTTCTCTTAAAGCACAAACGCACATAGTGTGAGAATGCACTCTGAACTATTGAGTGGGGATTTAAAGCGTCAACAGGCTGCTCTCTGAGCTGCTGACGGATGGATCCGTACCGAGGGATTTTATCCAGGAAGGTAAACACAGAAGCCCCGCCCACACACTTTGATTGACAGATGACCTCCGGGCACGAAGAGCCACAATGAGGGACGAAAAACGGAAACTAAATGTCTCCTGAAACTGTTAGTGAAACATATCTTCACCCACAGAAAGTAAACACAACATGGAACACCAGGATTTTTCCAGCAGCACTTGAACACACCATATGCAAAGCAACAAAACGATGGAAAATCCACATTTAAGTTATTAAAAGCTTCAGCAGACGTTTGGGCTATTTCTGAGTATCATATATATACACATATATATATATATATATACTTTAAATAGATCCATGTCCATCACACTTTGATCACTTCATCAGAAAAAATGTATATGTCCTTTCACAGTTCACAACTCAAAGAAAAACATGTTTCTAAAGGTTTGAAAGGACATCCCTCATCATTCAGCTCAAAATACCAAAGCATGCTGCAATAATTCCCCCACAGTGCAAACAGAATGAGCCTCCAGAGAAACACGGTGTTGAAGGACGACTTTCAGCAGGTTTTCTGTTAACCCCCAATGATACGCTCCCTAAAACACGTCACGTGTCATAACCTTTCGTGGTTTTCTGTCCTGACGGGATAAAGCTTGTTGGCCGAGCTTCAGAAAAGGATCAGAACCACCAGCTGCTGCAGTATTTCTGCAGAAAGTCTGAAGGTTCACACAGAACCAGCCCAACAACAACTCTTTAAACATGTTTCATTAAATCTGCCGTTCATCTACTTGAGCGTAAAATACAGAAAACATCTGTTCCCAACACCCCGAACACGAAACCCTGACCCCAACATGTTTTGGATGTTTCCAGTGGTGGAATGTAACTAAAGCCTAAAGGTGGCCTGTCCACCAAACTCCAGCCAGATTTGAGGGCGTTTTGCATCTGGGGTAAAGTACTGTGGCTCAGTATCTCCAACTTCATCAGAAATAATTCAAATGTCTGTCACCAAACTCAAGACGAACTTCGGATGTTTTCAAACATATAACAAGGTCGTCAGAAAGAAGCGCTCGGAAAACATCCAAACGTTGGTGAGTGTCCGCCGAACGTCTTGACTTTTAATCACCCGGAGAGGAAACTGGAGGTTAAAGTCTCTCAACCTTCATAAAAAGAATCAAATCAAAGCTTCTCACAGTTTCACAGATTTTTGTTAAAACAATAAACACTTTGTGTTGTATGGAAGCCCAGAGAGGACATTTTGGAAAGCTTTCTTTAAACAAGAAAATAATAAAGAATAGCAGATTTAATAAGATATAGTAATATATAGGATATATAATATTTAATAAGATATATAGAAAAGCTTATTGGGGTAATATTGAGAAGTCTAATATACGGTTACTCGATTTCTGAGATTAAAGTCCTAAATGTACGAAAAAAGTTTGATTATAAATCATACGTATAAAAAAACAGACATTTATTATGTTTTTCTTTGTAAATGTATGAATTTAATCTCGGAGAATATGTCTATTGTAAATATATACATTTTATCTCAGAATATTTCCCCCCCGGCTCCGAAATGTATTTATTTTCTTTACCTACAATGTCCCGAATACGCTGTAGTATGAAATAAGATTAAAACAAACACAAATGTTAATATTAATGTTATTATTAATATTCCTGGTCTTACCCATCTCGGCTTCGTACGGCTCTCCGTTCTCGGGCAGCTGGATGAACTGTTTGGAGAACATGTTGCGGCCGTAGCCAAGAATATAACCTTCCAGCTTCACGTCTGCACTCGGACGCACAAACTTCATCACGATGGTGTCGCCCGTCGCGTTGATCCGGACCCTCAGGCTCTGATGCCGCGCTGAGGAGAAGAAGATGTAGAGAGGGTGTGTAGTATAGTGTTTCTGTGTGTACTTTAGTGTGTAGTATAGTGTTTCTGAGTACTTTAGTGTGTAGTATAGTGTTTCTGAGTACTTTAGTGTGTACTACAGTGTTTCTGTGTGTACTTTAGTGTGTAGTATAGTGTTTCTGAGTACTTTAATGTGTAGTACAGTGTTTCTGAGTACTTTAGTGTGTAGAATAGTGTTTCTGAGTACTTTAGTGTGTACTAGTGTTTCTGAGTACTTTAGTGTGTAGTACAGTGTTTCTGAGTACTTTAGTGTGTAGTACAGTGTTTCTGAGTACTTTAGTGTGTAGTATAGTGTTTCTGAGTACTTTTTGTTGTGTAGTACAGTGTTTCTGAGTACTTTAATGTGTAGTATAGTGTTTCTGAGTACTTTAGTGTGTAGTACAGTGTTTCTGAGTATTTTAGTGTGTACTACAGTGTTCCTGAGTACTTTAGTGTGTACTACAGTGTTTCTGAGTACTTTAGTGTGTAGTACAGTGTTTCTGAGTATTTTAGTGTGTACTACAGTGTTTCTCTGAGTACTTTAGTGTGTAGTATAGTGTTTCTGAGTACTTTAGTGTGTAGTATAGTTTTTCTGAGTACTTTAGTGTGTACTACAGTGTTTTCTGAGTACTTTAGTGTGTACTACAGTGTTTCTGAGTACTTTACTGTATAGTATAGTGTTTCTGAGTACTTTAGTGTGTACTACAGTGTTTCTGAGTACTTTAATGTGTAATACAGTGTTTCTGAGTACTTTAGTGTGTAGTACAGTGTTTCTGAGTACTTTAGTGTGTAGTACAGTGTTTCTGAGTACTTTAGTGTGTAGTACAGTGTTTCTCTGAGCACTTTAGTGTGTAGTAGTGTTTCTGAGTACTTTAGTGTGTAGTACAGTGTTTCAGAGTACTTTAGTGTGTAGAATAGTGTTTCTGAGTACTTTAGTGCGTAGTACAGTGTTTCTGAGTACTTTAGTGTGTACTACAGTGTTTCTGAGTACTTTAATGTGTAATACAGTGTTTCTGAGTACTTTAGTGTGTAGTACCGTGTTTCTGAGTACTTTAGTGTGTAGTACAGTGTTTCTGAGTACTTTAGTGTGTACTACAGTGTTTCTGAGTACTTTAGTGTGTAGTACAGTGTTTCTGAGTACTTTAGTGTGTACTACAGTGTTTCTCTGAGCACTTTAGTGTGTAGTAGTGTTTCTGAGTACTTTAGTGTGTAGTACAGTGTTTCAGAGTACTTTAGTGTGTAGAATAGTGTTTCTGAGTACTTTAGTGCGTAGTACAGTGTTTCTGAGTACTTTAGTGTGTACTACAGTGTTTCTGAGTACTTTAATGTGTAATACAGTGTTTCTGAGTACTTTAGTGTGTAGTACAGTGTTTCTGAGTACTTTAGTGTGTAGTACAGTGTTTCTGAGTACTTTAGTGTGTACTACAGTGTTTCTGAGTACTTTAGTGTGTACTACAGTGTTTCTGACTACTTTAGTGTGTAGTACAGTGTTTCTGAGTACTTTAGTGTGTAGTACAGTGTTCCTGAGTACTTTAGTGTGTACTACAGTGTTTCTGAGTACTTTTGTGTGTACTACAGTGTTTCTGAGTACTTTAGTGTGTACTACAGTGTTTCTGAGTACTTTAGTGTGTACTACAGTGTTTCTGAGTACTTTAGTGTGTAGTACAGTGTTTCTGAGTATTTTAGTGTGTAGTACAGTGTTTCTGAGTACTTTAGTGTGTAGTACAGTGTTTCTGAGTATTTTAGTGTGTAGTACAGTGTTTCTGAGTACTTTAGTGTGTAGTACAGTGTTTCTGAGTACTTTAGTGTGTAGTACAGTGTTTCTGAGTACTTTAGTGTGTACTACAGTGTTTCTGAGTACTTTAGTGTGTACTACAGTGTTTCTGACTACTTTAGTGTGTAGTACAGTGTTTCTGAGTACTTTAGTGTGTAGTACAGTGTTCCTGAGTACTTTAGTGTGTACTACAGTGTTTCTGAGTACTTTTGTGTGTACTACAGTGTTTCTGAGTACTTTAGTGTGTACTACAGTGTTTCTGAGTACTTTAGTGTGTACTACAGTGTTTCTGAGTACTTTAGTGTGTAGTACAGTGTTTCTGAGTATTTTAGTGTGTAGTACAGTGTTTCTGAGTACTTTAGTGTGTAGTACAGTGTTTCTGAGTATTTTAGTGTGTAGTACAGTGTTTCTGAGTACTTTAGTGTGTAGTACAGTGTTCCTGAGTACTTTAGTGTGTACTACAGTGTTCTGAGTACTTGTGTACTACAGTGTTTCTGAGTACTTTGTGTGTACTACAGTGTTTCTGAGTACTTTAGTGTGTACTACAGTGTTTCTGAGTACTTTAGTGTGTACTACAGTGTTTCTGAGTACTTTAGTGTGTAGTACAGTGTTTCTGAGTATTTTAGTGTGTAGTACAGTGTTTCTGAGTACTTTAGTGTGTAGTACAGTGTTTCTGAGTATTTTAGTGTGTAGTACAGTGTTTCTGAGTACTTTAGTGTGTAGTACAGTGTTTCTGAGTACTTTAGTGTGTAGTACAGTGTTTCTGAGTACTTTAGTGTGTAGTACAGTGTTTCTGAGTACTTTAGTGTGTAGTATAGTGTTTCTGAGTACTTTAGTGTGTACTACAGTGTTTCTGAGTACTTTAGTGTGTACTACAGTGTTTCTGAGTACTTTACTGTATAGTATAGTGTTTCTGAGTACTTTAGTGTGTACTACAGTGTTTCTGAGTACTTTAATGTGTAATACAGTGTTTCTGAGTACTTTAGTGTGTACTACAGTGTTTCTGAGTACTTTAGTGTGTACTACAGTGTTTCTGACTACTTTAGTGTGTAGTACAGTGTTTCTGAGTACTTTAGTGTGTAGTACAGTGTTTCTGAGTACTTTAGTGTGTAGTACAGTGTTTCTGAGTACTTTAGTGTGTAGTACAGTGTGTTTCTGAGTACTTTAGTGTGTAGTACAGTGTTTCTGAGTACTTTAGTGTGTACTCCAGTGTTTCTGAGTACTTTACTGTATAGTATAGTGTTTCTGAGTACTTTAGTGTGTACTACAGTGTTTCTGAGTACTTTAGTGTGTACTACAGTGTTTCTGAGTACTTTAGTGTGTACTACAGTGTTTCTGAGTACTTTAGTGTATAGTAAAGTGTTTCTGAGTACTTTAGTGTGTACTACAGTGTTTCTGAGTACTTTAATGTGTAGTATAGTGTTTCTGAGTACTTTAGTGTGTAGCACAGTGTTTCTGAGTATTTTAGTGTGTACTACAGTGTTTTCTGAGTACTTTAGTGTGTAGTATAGTGTTTCTGAGTACTTTAGTGTGTAGTACAGTGTTTCTCTGAGTACTTTAGTGTGTAGTACAGTGTTTTCTGAGTACTTTAGTGTGTAGTACAGTGTTTCTGAGTACTTTAGTGTGTAGTACAGTGTTTTCTGAGTACTTTAGTGTGTAGTACAGTGTTTCTGAGTACTTTAGTGTGTAGTACAGTGTTTCTGAGTACTTTAGTGTGTAGTACAGTGTTTCTGAGTACTTTAGTGTGTAGTACAGTGTTTCTGAGTACTTTAGTGTGTACTAGTGTTTCTGAGTACTTTAGTGTGTAGTACAGTGTTTCTGAGTACTTTAGTGTGTAGTACAGTGTTTCTGAGTACTTTAGTGTGTACTACAGTGTTTCTGAGTACTTTAGTGTGTAGTACAGTGTTTCTGAGTACTTTAGTGTGTAGTACAGTGTTTCTGAGCACTTTAGTGTGTACTACAGTGTTTCTCTGAGTACTTTAGTGTGTAGTACAGTGTTTCTGAGTACTTTAGTGTGTACTACAGTGTTTTCTGAGTACTTTAGTGTGTAGTATAGTGTTTCTGAGTACTTTAGTGTGTACTACAGTGTTTCTGAGTACTTTAGTGTGTACTACAGTGTTTCTGAGTACATTACTGTATAGTATAGTGTTTCTGAGTACTTTAGTGTGTACTACAGTGTTTCTGAGTACTTTAATGTGTAATACAGTGTTTCTGAGTACTTTAGTGTGTAGTACAGTGTTTCTGAGTACTTTAGTGTGTACTACAGTGTTTCTGAGTACTTTAGTGTGTAGTACAGTGTTTCTGAGTACTTTAGTGTGTAGTACAGTGTTTCTGAGTACTTTAGTGTGTAGTACAGTGTTTCTGAGTACTTTAGTGTGTACTACAGTGTTTTCTGAGTACTTTAGTGTGTAGTATAGTGTTTCTGAGTACTTTAGTGTGTAGTACGGTGTTTCTCTGAGTACTTTAGTGTGTAGTACAGTGTTTTATGAGTACTTTAGTGTGTAGTACAGTGTTTCTCTGAGCACTTTAGTGTGTAGTAGTGTTTCTGAGTACTTTAGTGTGTAGTACAGTGTTTCAGAGTACTTTAGTGTGTAGAATAGTGTTTCTGAGTACTTTAGTGCGTAGTACAGTGTTTCTGAGTACTTTAGTGTGTACTACAGTGTTTCTGAGTACTTTAATGTGTAATACAGTGTTTCTGAGTACTTTAGTGTGTAGTACAGTGTTTCTGAGTACTTTAGTGTGTAGTACAGTGTTTCTGAGTACTTTAGTGTGTACTACAGTGTTTCTGAGTACTTTAGTGTGTAGTACAGTGTTTCTGAGTACTTTAGTGTGTACTACAGTGTTTCTCTGAGCACTTTAGTGTGTAGTAGTGTTTCTGAGTACTTTAGTGTGTAGTACAGTGTTTCAGAGTACTTTAGTGTGTAGAATAGTGTTTCTGAGTACTTTAGTGCGTAGTACAGTGTTTCTGAGTACTTTAGTGTGTACTACAGTGTTTCTGAGTACTTTAATGTGTAATACAGTGTTTCTGAGTACTTTAGTGTGTAGTACAGTGTTTCTGAGTACTTTAGTGTGTAGTACAGTGTTTCTGAGTACTTTAGTGTGTACTACAGTGTTTCTGAGTACTTTAGTGTGTACTACAGTGTTTCTGACTACTTTAGTGTGTAGTACAGTGTTTCTGAGTACTTTAGTGTGTAGTACAGTGTTCCTGAGTACTTTAGTGTGTACTACAGTGTTTCTGAGTACTTTTGTGTGTACTACAGTGTTTCTGAGTACTTTAGTGTGTACTACAGTGTTTCTGAGTACTTTAGTGTGTATTACAGTGTTTCTGAGTACTTTAGTGTGTAGTACAGTGTTTCTGAGTATTTTAGTGTGTAGTACAGTGTTTCTGAGTACTTTAGTGTGTAGTACAGTGTTTCTGAGTACTTTAGTGTGTAGTACAGTGTTTCTGAGTACTTTAGTGTGTAGTACAGTGTTTCTGAGTACTTTAGTGTGTAGTATAGTGTTTCTGAGTACTTTAGTGTGTACTACAGTGTTTCTGAGTACTTTAGTGTGTACTACAGTGTTTCTGAGTACTTTACTGTATAGTATAGTGTTTCTGAGTACTTTAGTGTGTACTACAGTGTTTCTGAGTACTTTAATGTGTAATACAGTGTTTCTGAGTACTTTAGTGTGTACTACAGTGTTTCTGAGTACTTTAGTGTGTACTACAGTGTTTCTGACTACTTTAGTGTGTAGTACAGTGTTTCTGAGTACTTTAGTGTGTAGTACAGTGTTTCTGAGTACTTTAGTGTGTAGTACAGTGTTTCTGAGTACTTTAGTGTGTAGTACAGTGTGTTTCTGAGTACTTTAGTGTGTAGTACAGTGTTTCTGAGTACTTTAGTGTGTACTCCAGTGTTTCTGAGTACTTTACTGTATAGTATAGTGTTTCTGAGTACTTTAGTGTGTACTACAGTGTTTCTGAGTACTTTAGTGTGTACTACAGTGTTTCTGAGTACTTTAGTGTGTACTACAGTGTTTCTGAGTACTTTAGTGTATAGTAAAGTGTTTCTGAGTACTTTAGTGTGTACTACAGTGTTTCTGAGTACTTTAATGTGTAGTATAGTGTTTCTGAGTACTTTAGTGTGTAGCACAGTGTTTCTGAGTATTTTAGTGTGTACTACAGTGTTTTCTGAGTACTTTAGTGTGTAGTATAGTGTTTCTGAGTACTTTAGTGTGTAGTACAGTGTTTCTCTGAGTACTTTAGTGTGTAGTACAGTGTTTTCTGAGTACTTTAGTGTGTAGTACAGTGTTTCTGAGTACTTTAGTGTGTAGTACAGTGTTTTCTGAGTACTTTAGTGTGTAGTACAGTGTTTCTGAGTACTTTAGTGTGTAGTACAGTGTTTCTGAGTACTTTAGTGTGTAGTACAGTGTTTCTGAGTACTTTAGTGTGTAGTACAGTGTTTCTGAGTACTTTAGTGTGTACTAGTGTTTCTGAGTACTTTAGTGTGTAGTACAGTGTTTCTGAGTACTTTAGTGTGTAGTACAGTGTTTCTGAGTACTTTAGTGTGTACTACAGTGTTTCTGAGTACTTTAGTGTGTAGTACAGTGTTTCTGAGTACTTTAGTGTGTAGTACAGTGTTTCTGAGCACTTTAGTGTGTACTACAGTGTTTCTCTGAGTACTTTAGTGTGTAGTACAGTGTTTCTGAGTACTTTAGTGTGTACTACAGTGTTTTCTGAGTACTTTAGTGTGTAGTATAGTGTTTCTGAGTACTTTAGTGTGTACTACAGTGTTTCTGAGTACTTTAGTGTGTACTACAGTGTTTCTGAGTACATTACTGTATAGTATAGTGTTTCTGAGTACTTTAGTGTGTACTACAGTGTTTCTGAGTACTTTAATGTGTAATACAGTGTTTCTGAGTACTTTAGTGTGTAGTACAGTGTTTCTGAGTACTTTAGTGTGTACTACAGTGTTTCTGACTACTTTAGTGTGTAGTACAGTGTTTCTGAGTACTTTAGTGTGTAGTACAGTGTTTCTGAGTACTTTAGTGTGTAGTACAGTGTTTCTGAGTACTTTAGTGTGTACTACAGTGTTTTCTGAGTACTTTAGTGTGTAGTATAGTGTTTCTGAGTACTTTAGTGTGTAGTACGGTGTTTCTCTGAGTACTTTAGTGTGTAGTACAGTGTTTTATGAGTACTTTAGTGTGTAGTACAGTGTTTCTGAGTACTTTAGTGTGTAGTACAGTGTGTTTCTGAGTACTTTAGTGTGTAGTACAGTGTTTCTGAGTACTTTAGTGTGTACTCCAGTGTTTCTGAGTACTTTACTGTATAGTATAGTGTTTCTGAGTACTTTAGTGTATACTACAGTGTTTCTGAGTACTTTAGTGTGTACTACAGTGTTTCTGAGTACTTTAGTGTGTACTACAGTGTTTCTGAGTACTTTAGTGTATAGTATAGTGTTTCTGAGTACTTTAGTGTGTACTACAGTGTTTCTGAGTACTTTAATGTGTAGTATAGTGTTTCTGAGTACTTTAGTGTGTAGCACAGTGTTTCTGAGTATTTTAGTGTGTACTACAGTGTTTTCTGAGTACTTTAGTGTGTAGTATAGTGTTTCTGAGTACTTTAGTGTGTAGTACAGTGTTTCTCTGAGTACTTTAGTGTGTAGTACAGTGTTTTATGAGTACTTTAGTGTGTAGTACAGTGTTTCTGAGTACTTTAGTGTGTAGTACAGTGTTTTCTGAGTACTTTAGTGTGTAGTACAGTGTTTCTGAGTACTTTAGTGTGTACTACAGTGTTTCTGAGTACTTTAGTGTGTAGTACAGTGTTTCTGAGTACTTTAGTGTGTACTACAGTGTTTCTCTGAGTACTTTAGTGTGTAGTAGTGTTTCTGAGTACTTTAGTGTGTAGTACAGTGTTTCTGAGTACTTTAGTGTGTAGAATAGTGTTTCTGAGTACTTTAGTGCGTAGTACAGTGTTTCTGAGTACTTTAGTGTGTAGTATAGTGTTTCTGAGTACTTTTTGTTGTGTAGTACAGTGTTTCTGAGTACTTTAGTGTGTAGTATAGTGGTTCTGAGTACTTTAGTGTGTACTACAGTGTTTCTGAGTACTTTAGTGTGTACTACAGTTTTAGTGTGTACTACAGTGTTTCTGAGTACTTTAGTGTGTACTACAGTGTTTCTGAGTACTTTAGTGTGTACTACAGTGTTTCTGAGTACTTTAGTGTGTACTACAGTGTTTCTGAGTACTTTAGTTTGTAGTACAGTGTTTCTGAGTACTTTAGTGTGTAGTACAGTGTTTCTGAGTACTTTAGTGTGTAGTACAGTGTGTACTTTATTCTCGTACTCTTGTTTTCTGGTATTTTCCTGCTCTGACTGAACGTCGGAAGCTGTCGTCTTGAACCAACACAGAGATTATTTTGTATTTTCTTTCACGACTTTTCTTTGCTCCGTCAGCAGGAAGTCCGTCGACAGTCTCCAGGAATGAGCTGCGTGATTAAACACGTCTGCTGGATGGCGTTGTAACGCCGGAGCCTCGTGTGTAATCACAGCTGATGGCTTCACGCTGACACCGTGCAGAAACAAGTTCATTCATTAGCTTTAAAAGGGACAGGACACTTCATTTAAGTGTTTGTGAAGAAATCTTCAGAATGTGATTATTCTTTTTGTGTCTTCACAATGTTTGACCTGCAGCAGAACATCGAAATTAAGTTTATAACTACAGTCCCCATGATGCTTTGAGGGAGTAACCAGGAAGTGTAATGGTGTTGTGGATTCAGTGAGTGAGCTGGGGTGTTGTTCGACTTTATTACTTTATATGTATTCATATTTTATATTAAAAGTGGGCAGACTGAACTGAGATCAGCTGCAGACTCTGCATTACCTGATAAATGGATTTATGACACAAAACGGCAGAAAGTTAATATATTAAATAATATGTTTGTATTAAATAATATGTTTATATATATCTAATAATTTGTTAATATATTAAATATTGTTTTATATATCAAATAATAAGTTAATATACAAAATAATAAGTTAATATATTAATGAATATGTTTATATTAAATAATAACTTAATATATTAATTAATATGTTTATATTAAATAATAAGTTAATATATTAAATAATATGTTTATATATCAAATGAAACTATAGCACTCTTTCTTTGTGTTTTTCTGGTGAGCTGTGTTGATGGACTCCCAGAGAAGATAAATAAAGATGTATTCAGAGACTTTGCTGCTCCACAGTCTCAGTAAAGTCTTTTATTTAGTGCTTCACCAGCTGGACGAGTGAGTCCTGCAGGAATATCGTCTCTTTAATAGCTCAACAACTTTCCCTTGTAGCTAAAACGAGTTTGGTTGAAGGTCAAATCATTTTGCACAAAACTTGTTCTTCACTTTTGAATCTTGAATCAGTGCTTTAAAGTCTTTTATGAGTAGTTAAATATTTCTGCTCACTCTGTAGTTTTGTCTCTTGTAAACTTCCGTACAGAGAAACTCTGTTGTTCTTGGCGCTGTCGCCCGCTGAGGTAACCCTCTGCAGGAGTTTATCCTCTTACATAACTTTACGTTTTCTGCAGCTCCAACATGCACACGGAGCTGCTCGTCACTCGTGTACGGAGGATCATAGACGGCACAAATCATCACGAGTCATAACGTCCACTGCAGCGTGCAGCAAACACACACCGAAACGCAGACAACATGCAGAAGTCACATTTCTGCAGCTTCAACATGCAACAGCTGCACACTTCAGCAAACAGGACAGAAAGCCTCGGTGTTAACACGAAGAGTCTTCTCAACACAAAGATCTCCTGCAGCAAACAGAAACACACAGAAAGTCCCTTTCTCTCACTTTTCTGCAGCTTCCACACACAGCAGCGAACATGAAACATAATATAATAATACTAATACATTTTACTTGTATAGCGCTTTTCTAGAAACTCCTTTATATATATATAATATCTTTTAATGTTTACACAGAATCGCCTGAACATATGAAGAAGTTCTGAAAAAAACGTTTTCCTGCAATGTTTTAAACTTGCCGAGTCAAAGAAGCATTTAGTGTCTTTTGTTATATAAATTATGTTTTTTATTCCCAACATTCTGTCCTGTTAGTTATCTCACCAACATTTACTTTAGATGATTAATAAACTTTATTTTATTTTCTGTGTCCAGCTGTGCACTTGTCTGTCTTTATTGCTCTGATTATTATATTTATGAATTATTATTATTGTCTGTCTGCACGATGTGCATGTTGCTCTGATTATTAATAAGAATTTCTCCACTTGCCTGTGAGACTGAGAGCAGGGCGCAGCATGCTCGTGCCGCCGAGCAGCAGCAGCAGCAGCAGAGCGATAGCCGCCATCATTAAGACGCAGAAGAAGAAGAGGAGTCGGTCAGTGTGAAGCTCGGAGTGAGAGGAGCGAGGAGCGCTCCATTTATAGACTCTGTGGGAGGGGGCGGGGGCAGGGCTTCCAGACAGGAAGTATAAAACACAACACAAAGTGAAAATACTCCTTAATCACAACAAACATCAGACTGTTGAGGAATGAAAGGAATGTCACACACTCACACGTGCGTCTCCTCCTTCTTCTTCTTCTTCTCCTTCTTCTTGTTCTTGTCCTTCTTCTTGCCCTCCTCTTCTTCTCCTTCTTCTTCTTCTTCTTCTTCTTCTTCTTCTTCTTGTTCTTGTCCTTCTTCTTGCCCTCCTCTTCTTCTCCTTCTTCTTCTCTTCTTTCTCCTCCTTCCTCTTCTCTTCTTCTTCTTCCCTTATTTTTGTTGTTGTTGTTGTTCTTCTTCTTGTTCTTCTTGTTCTCCTTCTTCTTCTTCTCCTTCCTTCTCCTTCTTCTTCTTCTCGCTCTCCTCTTTCTTCTCCTTATTCTTCTCGTTCTTCTCGTTCTTTTCCTTCTTGCCCTCCTTCTTCTTCTTCTCCTCTTCTTCTCCTTCTTCTTCTCCTGCTTCTTCTCCTTCTTTCTCCTTCTTCTCCTTCTTCTTCTTCTCCTTCTCTCCTTCTTCTTCTTCTGTTCTCCTCTTTCTTCTCCTTTCTTCTTCTTCTCTCTTTTTTCTCCTCCTTCTTCTCCTTCTTCTTCTTCTCCTTCTTCTACTTGTCCTTCTTCTTCTTCTCCTTCTTCTCCTCCTTGTTCTCCTTCTTCTTCTTCTTGTCCTTCTTCTTTTCCTTTTTCTCCTCCTTCTTCTTCTCCTCCTTCTTCTTCTTCTCCTTCTCTTCTTCTCTTCTTCTTCTTATTCTTCTTCTTCTTCTTCTTCTTCTTCTTCTTCAACAGTCAAGTACTAATTACTATTAAATGAAAGTGTGTAACTCGGATTATACTGTAAAAAATATCGTCTTTTTATTTTAGAAAAACGTGACGGTGCCCGCGCGCACTTACACATCAGAGTCTTATTTCTAACAGCTTAGAAAACACAAAACAAAGAAGACGAAGGTGATTGACCTGCTGCGTGAGACATTATAGAAGAATGTTTTTATCTTGAGTGGGGGGGGGGCTAATAAACAAACATCAACAACAAACATCAGCTGCAGTCTAACGGACAAAACTCGAGTTTCAGCAGAAAACGAAGAAATTAAAATAATTAAAAACACATTTTTATTGGCCTGAGGGAAGTTTTGTATTTATTTAGTTTTAGCTTCAAACCAAAGTCCTGAAAGTTTTTCTATTATTTTGATCTCACAACATATTATCCTGTGCGGAAAAGTAAGATAACTCGCAAACAAGATATCCTGCAATATTATGTTTTATTAAGATATCTTGCACAAAACAAGTAATTTTTGCAACAACGTAATCTTTTGGCGTATAAAAGATAACTTGTAAACAAGATATTTTGCATTCAAAAAGTAATTTGTAAATAAGGTAATCACTTTTTTTCCCGAAAAATATAAAAACTTAACAAGATAACTTGTATGAACAACATAATATTTTGCACACACAAGTACGATGACTTTCATAACAAAGATAACTTGTGAGAACAATATTATGTTTCGCGCAAATAAAATAACTATTTGCATAACAACTTTTATTGCGGCCAAAAAGATAATAACTTAACAATATAACTTGCATGAACAACATTAACTTTCGCGTAATTAAGATAACTTGTTAACAAGATATTTTGCACCAAAGAAATAATACCTTGCACCAACAAGATCATTTGCGTAAACAAGATAATAACTTGAGAGAACAACATTATGTTTTGTGCAAACAAGATAATATCTTGTGCGAACAATATTATGTTGTGCAAAAAAACAACTTGTAAATAGGATATTTTGCGCCAAAAAATATAACTTGTGTGTTGTACGAATGTCGTTGTTATGGTGGGTTGAAAACTGCCGACTTTTCTCTGGTTGTTGAAACTGGAAGTTTCTTTGGAACGAAACACGATGATTCGTCCGTAAGACTTCTTATACAAAGACACTGACAGGCTACACGTGATCTAACATCCGTCAACACTGATGAAATGTAAACATTCGCGTTTGTTAAGCAGCCGATTGGCTGATAATGATCCGAGTTTTAATGATATAAACTGACAGGAAGTCAAGGGCTCTGAGCGTCTACGCATCGAATCCCAGAGAAGCCAACAGAGCGGTGAAGGCACTGACGGGAGCAGCGGCGAGCGAGAAGAAGCTAACGTATTTCTCCGATGACCGACGCTCAGCGACAAACCTCCACGACGTGAAAATAGGAAACAGAAGCCCTCGAAGTGAAGCTGAAGATTTAAAAGAATAAAAGCGTAAGACAGAGCAGTGAAAGTGTTGGGAAGCGGTGAACAGTGACTGAAGGGTTAAAAACAAACATAGTATTTACAGGAAGTGACAGGGTCAGAGTTCAGGTCTAGAAAGTGTCCTTTCAAAATAAATTCTCAAAGCGTTTCAGCGCTGCGTCATCTCCAGCCGAGTCGATCAGAAGACGAACTTCCACGAATCAATACGAAGGCAGCTTTCTGCGGAGACACACAAACACGGGAACTCAGAAATAATAATAATAATAATAATAATAATAATGGAAACTTTCACGACATTTACAGGAAGTTGTTCAATAACTTTTACATAAAACTTTCAATACATTTTTAAGGACAGTTTTGGAAGAGTTCCAGTAGAATAAGGTCTTCTGGAATGTTTCTGTCTGCGGAGGATCACTACGTTTCTGCTCGGCTCAACTAGTGAACTTATTTTGGTGGAAATAAACATAAAATCTGACACGGAGAGGATAGGTAGACCTACGTCTTTTATTTTGGAAGTATTTGTTATTAAAAGGTTTGTTTCTATCTCCATATGACGTGTTAATTCAGCCCGTTGTTTACATTTTATTCACGTTATTACTTGTTATTTCCAATGCAAAGTTTCCACAAAGAACAAAACATCTTTTTAAATTTTCTTAAGACTTGACCATGTTTTCCATGTCGGCTGAATCCTTTATGTTCAACTGTTTCCTAAAACACATGACAAAAACATGTACGAGCGCGTATACACCAAAGTAAGAGCGCGTATACACCAAAGTAAGAGCGCGTACATACCAAAGAAAGAGTGCGTATATACCAAAGAAAGAGAGTGTACATACCAAAGAAAGAGTGCGTATATACCAAAGAAAGAGAGTGTACATACCAAAGTAAGAGAGCGTACACACCAAAGAAAGAGAGCGTACATACCAAAGTAAGAGAGTGTACATACCAAAGAAAGAGTGCGTATATACCAAAGAAAGAGAGTGTACATACCAAAGAAAGAGTGCGTATATACCAAAGAAAGAGAGTGTACATACCAAAGTAAGAGAGTGTACATACCAAAGAAAGAGTGCGTATATACCAAAGAAAGAGAGTGTACATACCAAAGTAAGAGAGCGTACACACCAAAGAAAGAGAGCGTACATACCAAAGTAAGAGCGCGTATACACCAAAGTAAGAGCGCGTATACACCAAAGTAAGAGCGCGTATACACCAAAGTAAGAGCCTGTATATACCAAAGTAAGATCGCGTATATATAAAAGTAAGAGCACACATATACCAAACTAAGAGCGCATATATACCAAAGAGCGCGTATACACCAAAGTAAGAGCGTGTATATACCAAAGTAAGATCGCGTATATACAAAAGTACGAGCACACATATACCAAACTAAGAGCGCATATATACCAAAGAGCGCGTATACACCAAAGTAAAAGTGTCTATATACCAAAATAAAAGCGTGTATTTACCAAAGTAAAAGCACGTATATACCAAAGTTAGAGCAAGTATATACCAAAGTAAGAGCATGTAAATACAAAGTACTGGTAAGAGCGTGTATATACCAAAGTAAGAGCAAATACATACCTAAGAAAGAGCGCACATATACCAAAGTAAGAGCGCGTATTTACCAAATAAAAGCGTGTATATATTAAACTAAAAGCGTGTATATACCAAAGTAAAAGCGTGTATATCTGGTACCTGGAGGTCTCGGCTCGCTATGTGGTCGAGCTTCCTCTCCTCTCCAATCTGCTCCACAACACAAACACGAAAATAGGCCGAGTCCAAACCACAAAACATTAAATGTTAAAGAAGCTGCACCTAAACAGGAAGCAGGATTACTGCGAGTTTCTACATGTTGGAAGTTTGTTTGACTTTCTATTTTTAAACGTTTGAACATGAGAAGGAGAAAAGAAAGATCTTCAGCTTTCAGTCACTCGTAGTGATCATGAAGGTTTTTCGGTGAATAATTGAGGCCTCTGAGATTATTTTAAACTGTAGCCTTATATTTGTAGATTTAAACAAGATACTTTTATATTGACCACACATTTTGAATTGTGGTGAAAAGATTTAACGAGATTATTTAAATTTAGATCAAATTATTCCCATGTGTAATTTTTCCCATGTGAATAAACTCAGACTAAACTGAGAATTAAAACATGTGTAAACATTTCTTCACTTTGAGTCTCTGTTCACACCTGGCTTTACGTCAGCTTTACATTAAAACACTCACACTTGAGTTTGTCGCACAAAGTCTGCAAAGTGTTGATCTCTGGCACACAACTCGATTATCCTCAGACGCTCCTGGATCTCCTGCAAATACAAATACACGGAAAACATCTTACTAAACACTTCCTGTGGTTTCACAAACCGAAGCCTAATTAAACATTTAAAAAGCCTTTCTATTAAAAAATTGTAATATTATAATTCAGAGTTTAAACATTAAATTAACTAAAATAAAATCTTCAACTAATGTCTTCCAGAGTGTTATGATGGTTTTTGTTAGCATCTTTTGGCATCGCAACTTGTACCGTGTCGTATTTTGTAGGTAAACATGGAAATAGTTCTGAAAATCTTGACACGTGTTTCACAGATTACGAGTCAGATCTCACTGTAACAGAAAGTAAGGTTCATCGGACAGTTTTTGTACCTCCTTGGTGAGCGTGCTGTTCTGGCAGATTTGTCGTATCTTGTCGCTGTTGAGGTCTTTAGAGATGTCGGCGCCGGTGGAGCAGTTGTACTGCGGCACGTTGTCGTTATAGCGGCGGTAGTACTGGGCGGTGACTGGATCGCTCTCCAAAATGGGGTTGAACTTGGCGCCGTGCTCCAACGTCTGCACACTGTCGCCCCACCTGGAGGGAAACATGTTGAGGTTAACTCAAAAACATGTTGAGGTTAACTCAAAAACTTTTTAAGCGGCCAGCTAGTCGTCGCCCACCGTAGCGGGTCCTCGGTGTCCTCCCTGTCGTATTGCTCTCGCAGCGACCTCGCCAGGAAGAAGATGATGCTGGCCGCCACGATGAGGAAGCCGGCCACCGCGGCGATGGCAATACCCACCACCAGCGTCTCGGAGACGAACTCCTCACAGTGCTCGCCGCGATACCACCAGTTCTCCCCAACCCGACACCTGCAGGGAAGTTCACAGGTTAAATTCCCAGAGGTACCACCAAGAATATATATATATATATATATATATATATATATATATATATATATATATATGTACACAACACTATTGTTGATTGTTCTGGCTATTTATTTATTTATTATTATTTATTTTTAACGTACAGATCAGAATAACATTCAAAATAAAGTAGGTGTTCACAGTTGATCCTTTATCTTGTGCAGTTACATCTCACTGGGTATTGAAAGTAACTCAAAACAATCTATCATCATCTACAATCTTGGTTTTACTACGTCTTAAATTCGACGTTCACTTATTTGATGGAGATTTCTCTGTAATGCAGAAAATATTATTATATTATTAAACTTTGACATTAACAAAATGATAATTGATGCCTGGTTTTAAAGGAGAAATAAAGACTTTTTTTTTTTTAAGTCTTGTGTTTGGTGTGTTTGAGGACATCGGACAAGGAGAACGGAGAAAAGGAAACAAACATTTGATGTTCTTGCATCCGAAACTCAAATATACTGAGATGTTGCACAAGAAACTCAACAAGAATGTAAAGAAATGTTGAATAAATAAAAGTCACCCGAAGTGACTATTTCATGTTTAAAAATACGCTTTTTCAAATATATTTCAAAAATAAGAAGTCATTAAAAAAAATATAGAAACATCCAAAAAAAAAATTCAGATGTTAAATGTAAATCTTTAAATATTAAGAAATGTTAAACTGAATAAATTAAAAAAGTCACCAGTAAGGTTCTTTAAGTGATAAAGAAATCTGATATTCTAAGAGTGTAAAACCTCCTCCAACCTGCAGATGGCGCCCTTGCCGGGAATGACGTCACATTTGCCGTCGTTGAGGCAGAAGTCTGCCGTCACCTCACAAACGCTCTGACACGGCAGCCCGTCCACGCTCAGGTAGCCAGCGTTGCACACGCACTCGGCCTCGCCCGACCAGCGGTTCACCAGACACCTCGAGAACTCGTTACACGCCTGGAACTTACACGGGTCAGCCCGATCGCCTGCGGAGGAAAGAATAGCAGAAGAAGAGAGAATCTATCTCAGTTAAAGCGTTCTTCCTAAAACCGGTCGTTAATCCTACGAACATCATTTTATTAATTGTTCTAATTCAGCCAGAGTCAGAACAAATATTTATCGCCTCGTGGCCGTAGCTATTAACTCATTATTTCCTGAACAGGGTATATTTTGGCAGAATTTTTTTAACTTTAATGTCAGAGAAAATTCCAGAAGAGATGAAGTCTTTGGAAAACCTGCAACAACGTTTCCTGCTTTACGTTCTCTGCAGGACTCGGTGACCGTGTCCAGCAGCCTTCAGGGCGCCGTGAGGAGATTATCAAGTGACTGCGGGAGATTATCAGCAGCTCCTCTGATTGGCTCAGACAGATTAACGAGCAACTCAGGAGAGCGGAAGTGACATAAACCTCTCGTTACCGTCTGCAAGAATCATCCAACAGTACTGCACACAATACACCAGCAGCGTGTAAATATATGAGAGGATAGTCTGGGGAATATAGTTATAATGTACTATTAAATACAATACACATGCACAATCCTACCTGCAGAACTACATTGAAAGAAGTCTGTTTTTAGTGATAAGGAAATTGTTGTCCTGTTATGTTTATGTTTATATTTATTTTTAATTTTGCCCGTCCGTAGTTTTTAGATCAATCAGAACAAATAAATATAATCTTTGGGCACAAACGGGTTAAATTTAATGAAATAATGTGATTATTCTCAGCCTTTATAATCTATAACAGTCTCCCGTCCTACCCGACTCCACGTCCAGCGAGTACTTGTCGATGGCCAGGTTCATGGTCTGGTAGGCGGCGTTGGCGAAGTCTTCCAGCACGAGGTGCACCACGTTGGTGACACCACGGGGGACGGGCTTCCCGAACCTCATCCTGCTGTTCACCACGATGCTGCCGTTCCTGAAGTTCAGGATCTCCAGGTTCTTAAAGTTGTTCAGGTTAGACTGCAGGTGCGGGACGAGCTGCAGGACGGAGACATAATCATCTCGAGTCAACGCTTTATATAAACATACGTTCTTATACACCAGAGCATATATATAATGTGCATTTATATTGCACATTAATTATATTTGCAACGTGTCCTAAATGCTAAAGTTCATTTGTTTGCAGATGATACAATTTTATTTGATTTTATAAAGAGTTTGAGCAGCTTCTGGAGACAGTGGATGGAAAACTTATCAACGTTGGTTTGATTGTAACAAGTTGTGATTCAATTTAAATAAAACTACATTTATAATATTTGGAATTCCTCTCTGGGAACCATCACCTTATCGTGGTGGAGAGGTTTGTGTGTCCCTATGAACCTGAGAGCTGTATTGTCTGGAGCCTAGTGCTCCTGGTAGGGTCTACCAAGGCAAATTGGTCTCAGGCGAGGGGCCAGACTAAGAATGGTTCAAAAACGACCTCATGATAGAGAGGGAAAGGAAAGGAGAGACCAGAGTCTGGAGCCAGTCCCAGAGTGAGGGCCCGACAGCGAGGACCTGGTGGCCGGGTTTGCCACGGAGCCCGGTCGGCCACAGCCCGAAGAAGCTACGTGGTACTTCCCATCCATCTATCCTGTGGGCCCACCAGTCATGAGAAAAACAGCTGGGGTCGGGTGCGCTGCCACACGGGTGGCAGTGATGGTCAGGGACCTCGACGGACCAGACCCAGGCAGCAGAGGCTGGCTCTGGGGACGTAGAGCATCACCTCTCTGTGGGGGAAGGAGCCAGAACTAGTGCGGGAGGTGGAGCGCTACCAGTTGGATCTGGTGGGGCTTACTACGCCAAGGGCCAGAGGTCAATGATCAATTTTGTAATCGTATTAACTGATACGATCTGAGGCCGCATGTTTTGGACACTCGGGTGAAGAGAGGGGCAGAGCTGTCAACTGATCACTATCTGGTGGTGATCAAGGGGTGGGGGAAGACTCTGGAAAGACCTTGTAAGCCCAAACAGGTAGTGTGGGTGAACTGGGAACGTCTGGAGGAAGCCCCTGTCCTGGAGATCTTCAACTCACACCTCCGGCTGAGTTTTTCAGACATCCCTGTGGAGGTTGAACCTGAGTGGGCGATGTTCAAAACCTCTATTGCTGAAGCTGTGGTGATGAGCTGTGGTCTCAAGGTCTTAGGTGCCTCAAGGGGCGGTAACCCTTAAACACCGTGGTGGACCCCGGTCAGGGAAGCCGTCCGACTGAAGAAGGAGTCCTTCCGGGTTATGTTATCCGGCCATGGCAGAGGCAAAGCAGCGGGAGAAGGGTGGGACCCTGCTGACTTTGACTGAGAAGGTTATCGGGCGGTGGAAGGAGCACTTTGAGGAACTTCTGAATCCGACTAACATGCCCTCTATGGTAGAGGCAGAGCTGGAAGCTAATGGGGGATCATCGTCAATTTCGCTGACGGAAGTCACTGAGGTAGTCAAACAACTCCACAGTGGCAAAGCCGCAGGGGTTGATGAGATCCGTCCAGAAATGCTGAAGGCTTTGGGTGTTGAGGGGCTGTCTTGGTTGACACGCCTCGTCAACATTGCGTGGAAGTCTGGGACAGTGCCCAGGGGGTGGCAGACCGGGGTGGTGGTTCCCTTATTCAAAAAGGGGGACAAGAGAGTGTGTGCCAACTACATCACACTTCTCAGCCTCCCTGGTACAGTCTACTCCAAAGTACTGGAAAGGAGGGTTCGTCCGGTAGTCGAACCTCTGATTGAAGAGGAACAATGCGGATTCCGTCCTGGTCTTGGAACAACGGACCAACTCTTCACTCTCGTAAGGATCCTGGAGGGAGCCTGGGAGTATGCCCATCCGGTCTACATGTGTTTTGTGGATCTGGAGAAGGCGTATGAGCGGGTCCCCCGGGTGATACTGTGGGAGGTGCTATCGGAGTATGGGGTGAGGGCGTCACTTCTGAGGGCCATCCAATCCCTGTACGCCCAAAGCGAGAGTTGTGTCCGGATACTCGGCAGTAAGTCGGACTCGTTCCCAGTGAATGTTGGCCTCTGCCAGGGCTGTGCTTTATCACCAATCCTGTTTGTAATTTTCATGGACAGGATATCAAGGCCTAGTCGTGGAGGAGAGGGGTTGCAGTTCAGTGGCTTGAGGATCTCTTTGCAGATGATGTGGTCCTGATGGCGTCATCGGTCTGTGACCTTCAGCAGTCACTGGATCGGTTCGCAGCCGAGTGTGAAGCGGTTGGTATGAGGATCAGCACCTCAAAATCTGAGGCCTAGGCTCTCAGCAGGAAACCGGTGGATTGCCTACTCCGGGTAGGGAATGAGCCCTTACTCCAAGTGAAGGAGTTCAAGTACCTCGGGGTCTTGTTCCCGAGTGAGGGGACGATGGAGCGAGAGATTGGCCGGAGAATCGGAGCAGCGGAGGCGGTACTGCATTCGCTTTACCGCACCGTTGTGAGCCAGAAGGCAAAGCTCTCAATCTACCTGTCGATCTTCGTTCCTACCCTCATCTGTGGTCATGAAGTCTGGGTCATGACCGAAAGAACGAGATCACGGGTACAAACGGGTGGCTGGCGTCTCTCTTAGAGATAGGGTGAGAAGCTCAGCCATCCGTGAGAGACTCGGAGTAGAGCCGCTGCTCCTTTACGTTGAAAGGAGCCAGTTGAAGTGGTTTGGGCATCTTGTAAGGATGCCACCTGGGCGCCTCCCTATGGAGGTGTTCCAGGCACGTCCAGCTGGGAGGAGACCCCGGGGAAGACCCAGGACTCGGTGGAGAGATTATATCTCCTCACTGGTCTAGGAACGCCTCGGGATCCCCCAGTCGGAGCTGGCGGATGTGGCCCGGAGAAGGGAAGTTTGGGGTTCCTTACTGGAGCTGCTGCTCCCGCGACCCGACCCCGGATAAGCGGTAGACGATGGATGGATGGATGGAAAATTAAAAATCCATAGAATTTGTGACAGATCGACATTTTTGAAGTTGTTAAAGAATATAAACTCTGGTTTAAGTCCAATTGTTATATTACAGAAAAGAGCAATAAGAATGGAATTTATGAAATTATTAAAACAAAAATAAACGTTATAGGTTTGAATCTAAGAAGTAAAGACTTATTATTGTAACAATAATATTTAAAGTTCTCACGAGTTGCAGGAAGCGCTGCTCAAGGCTTCTGTACTCCATGGAGCTCTTGTTGAACAGGTCCATAGAGAACGCCATGTTGGTGACCCGCAGGCTGAAGAATACGGTCAGCGCTTGTCCGGGCCCCGGCAGGGAGGGCCCGTCCGGCTCCGCCCCCTGCGCCCCGCTGGAGAAGCCGCTGCTGTCGCCTTCCGCCACCGCGCTGCCGTACTGTAACACGTCGAAGCTGACACCGATGCTCGGCACGTCAGAGAAGTCCGACTCGATGGGCTGCAGCTCGGCAGTGGGGGGGTCGATGTCCACTTCCTGTAGCGAGGAGGTTGTAGCTGTTGTTGGGGGGGTTTCAAACGTGTTCCTCAGGGAGGTTAGCAACGTTTCGGATTGGTTCACTTGTGCCAGCGAAGGCGTCAGATGAAGAACACCTACAAGTCGAAAGTAAAATTAGACTTTGTCTCAAACATAAACAACTTTATTTTAAGAAAATCTGTGAAGCATCACAACTTGATAAAACTTCTAAAAGTTTCTTTGTGTAAAAAGAGTTGATGCTGAATAGAAACTTTGAAAGTTTACAAACATTTAGGTCACATGATCAGCTGTTTCTGCTGATTTACTTTCTTACTGTCAACACAAGTTTATTCACCTCAAACCAGCTGATGGAATTAATCATAATCAACTTATGTTTTAAAATGTCCAAAAAGTACATTAGAAAAGTACAGAAAATGTTTATAAAATAAATGAAAAATGTCCAAAATATCTGTAAAAATTTGGCCATTACGGCCAACTTGTGGAATGGAGACATGACTGAATTTCCCTAGAAGAAAAGCTAAACAAACAAACCTGAAGACAAATCGCTCGTTGGAGCTTCTTCTTCGTGGTGTTGGTGCTCGTGGTGAAGCAGTTCCTCATCCTCTGGCGCCGAATCCGACACTCGAGTGAACGGCGAGTCCTTCTCCGGCGAGAGTGCGAAGCTGCTCACGGAGGATGTGAAGAGCGGCGCTGCGGTCGTTGCAGGGACGACCATCACTTCATCCACGACCAGATCCTCATCCTGGATGCCAACCGCCGCCGCTGGCGTTAATGCAGGTTCCGTGCCGCCGATGTGTTGCTCCTCTAAAATCTCGACCCCACCGTGGCGGTCGGTTTCTGGCAGCAGCAGTTCGGGTTCTTCCCTGAAAATCTGGAGTTCGGTGATTGTACTGAAGCTGGGTTCTTCTTCTACGAAGGTCGGTGACTCTTCGGTTTCAGGGATTTCAACCTCGTCCTCCTCCGGTACTTCTTCTGATGTAGACCTGACGGTAGAAACCGGGAGCTTTACTGCTGTTTCAATTATTTCTTCGGTGGTTTCTGGAAGTTTGACCACCGTCGGTCCTGAAAAGACCAGAGCCTCCCGAGTCCGAGCTTCAGGTTCAGCAGGATCTGTGACTGCAGGTCCGGTCGAGGAGTAGTCGTCGTAGATGCCGGACGCCTCCACGGCCTTCACTGCCAGCTCGACGGCCTTCACGGGAGCCTCGGTGGTGGTCGTGTACCGCGGGTCGGTGCTGATATGCGGCGTTACCAGAACCAGGTCCAGGAACGGTTCCTGGAGGCCTCCGTCCAGCACCGACTCCTCAAAGGCAGGAGCGGTGGTTGTCTTCAAGGGAGGAGGATCGGTGAACTTGACTTGTATGGCAGTGACGCCGTCTATCTCCTCATCCTCGTCCACGTCCTCCAGGTCTGGCGGCGGCATCACCTCCAGGCTGCCGTCCCCACCCTTGTAGAAGGAGTCGGAGTTTGGCTGCCAGGACCAAAGATCGGCGCCCGGACCGTCTCCGGAGGACCCAGACGCGGATCCTTCGTCATGAGGTTTCAGCGGCAGCGGTAAGGAGCCTCCAGGAGCGGCGTGGTCCCCTCGGGTGCCGTGGTCAGGAGAGTTACTGAGGAGGAATCCCTCATCTTCTATATTTCCATCATCTGGAAATCAGAGTAGCATAGAAAAAGGTTTTACCTTCAAAATAAAATAATTATAAAGATCCAGACAAACTCATTTATTAAGATTATAGTTTTAAAGGTCAGCTGTGTTCTTGAGATGGAGTCGACTATTAAACATTATTTTTTTATAAAATATTAGGTGAAGAACGTAAAAAAAATTTTTCTGAAAATGTACAAAAGAATCTCCGAAACATATTTGAAAAATATTCTTTTAAAGTCCTTTCTGCAGTTTGTGCCTCTACACTTTCTGAGCTCACGGTCTTTCTGCAGGCCGGCAGGCGTCTCTCCGACTGGGGGAGGACTCGTGCTCTCGTCGAACATGAACACGTCGTTCTCGCTCGCCGCGTCATTTGGAGCGCCTTTCCATGGGTCGATGGGGAACAGGAAGTCATCTTTGTGAAAGACGTCGCCGCCGTCGGCCTCATGGCTCGGAGCGTCGGGAGGTTTCTCTGCAGCGAGGACGTTATCCTGAGAGCAGAGCTACGTCTTTATCTTTGTTTGATGTCCAGTAATATTAATTATTATTAATATATATAAATAACAATGTTAATAATATAATAATATATTAATAATAATATTTATATTATTAATATTGTTCATAATAATAATGTTTATATTAATACGAATATATTATTTATATTTAAAACAAATATTATATGTATATTAATAATAATAATAATAATATATTATATTTATATTAAATATATTATATGTATAATTATAATTATTATAATAATAATAATAATAATAATAATAATAATAATAATAATAATTACAATTATTATTATTATTATTATTATAATAATTATAATGATAATTATAATAATAATATTATTATTATTATTATTATTAACTCGCCATGTTGTCCAAGGTTTCCTCCGGCCAGCTCGTAGGTTTCACAGCCGGTAACAAGTTCTCTGCTGCAGAGAAGAGACACAATTAACAATAATGTATCACATTATTACAGAAATACATTATACATTTGTAGTAATTTAAAAATCTATTCTGTGCACCAAAATAAAAATAAATACATTAAATAATTTCCTTGAACATTTTCTGGAAATAAATCTGTGATCTGGTCCGAAAGAAAAATGAGAATTTCCTTAAAATAACTGCTATTATTTTATTATTAATTGATGTTGTTTCATATATGTTAAACTACATTTTCAGGACCTTTCTAGATAATAATTATAAAATGTGTAGCGTTGACAAACCTGTAAAACTGTCAGAACATAAAAACATAATTTTGGTGTTTAAGAAGTGAGTAATGAAGGACATGAAGCCGCACCGCTGTCAGGCGCTGCCTCCAGGCTGCTGTTACTCATGAAGCTGTCTTTGTGCAGCGCTTCCGTGATGTAGTTGCGGAAATCAGTGATGGTGTAGATGACGGTGGGCTGCTCGGCGGCGCCGGGGTAATTCTTCTCCACCAGGTTGTTCTGCAGAGAGATGAAGTCCAGCGTGTCGTTGGAGATGCCGCTGCTGCCGTCCACCTGCAGAGTGATGGTGTACAGCACCAGCACCACCAAACCCCTGAGAGGAAAACACAGATTTAACTCTCAGCACCACCAGCGACGAGCCTGTCGTAACCCTTTAAGAATTTAGTAGTGGGGGGTGGGGTAAATACAGACTTAAGAGACACTAAGAGAAATTTACAGGACTTTAAGTTGGAAGGGGTTATTTACTGTGACGAGGGGGGGGGGGGGGGGTGACAAGGGGGGGAGTGGCGAGTCGCTTCCCTTTGTTGGATCGAAACAAGTTTTTATCTCAGAAAAATGAAATATTCCGCTGCACCCCCGACTCAGAAGTAAATAAATTGTTAAACCTACAAAGTGTTCCAGATGTTTAGTTAGTTAGAAAAAACTGAGAACAATAATTACGTGAAGTGAGAAAAGTTGGTCAAACTTACCGCTGCAGGTCCTTCTGCGGCCTGAGAATAGAGATAATAATAATAATAATAATAATAATAATAATAATAATAATAATAATAATAAATATATAAATATATATAATATACATATATAATATATATTATTAAATATAAACTTAAAACTAACTGAACCTGAATTCAACGACGTAAACGTTCTTGAAGCCCGGCAGCCTCTCGAAGGCGTCTTCGATCTAAAGAGAGGAAACAAGTTTTAATCTTTATTTTTGCCTTTTCAGGTGTATTTCTGCAAAGACGACAGAGAGACTCAAAGAGACACAAAATACAAAGTGGTGCAGAAAGACTGAGGCTGTATTAAAGTTGATGTTATTGAAGGAGAGAACAATAAAACAGCTGACCCGACATGTAAAGGAGGAGACGTAAAACTACAACATAAAGAGTCGAAACTACAACATAAAGAGTCAAAACTACAACATAAAGAAGCGAAACTACAACATAAAGAGGCAAAACTACAACATAAAGAGGCAAAACTACAACATAAAGAGGAAAAACTACAACAAAGAGACACAAAATGACAACATAAAGAGGCAAAACTACAACATAAAGAGGCAAAACCACAACGTAAAGAGGCAAAACTACTTCAAAAAGATGCAAAACTACAAAAACATTGTATTAAATAATAAAGACGTTACCCTGCGTGTGAAGTGTTTGGCCAGCTGCTGGTATTGGACGCTGCTCGGGTCTCTCAGAGCGTCATTGAAGGTTTCTCCTTTCAGTTTGATGCTCAGCTCCACCACTTGCTCCTTCAGGGGCCTTGGGGACCACAGTAAGGTGCCGTCTATCTCGTTACCAATCTGAAAGTGCAGTAACATGTATTAGCTGGCATTAGTTGTATGGGAACGTATTCTTTAGGAGACAGGGTTACGTGTTGTCGTCGAAAACCAATTCTATAACTAATCCATATTTGCTCACCGAGTTCTCGTCCTCCAACCCGAAGTCGTTGTTTCCAAGTGCGTTGCCATTTAAGTCAAAAGGCCCCTCTGTTAGATCGGGGAAGTTGCCGTTGTTGTATTCCACCACGTACTTGGTGGTGGCCTCCACAGCAGGGCCTTGCAACTTCTCTGCAGGGACTTCCACAACAGCTTCTGGGGTGATTTCAGCAACACCCTCAGATGGAATCTCTGCATCTTCTGTTGTAATATCTGGTACAACCTCAAGGTCAGACTCATCAGGAAACTCCAGGTTGACCTCTTTAGCTTCAGAGGTTCCTCCTCTTGTTGGAGTCCCTGGATGGGTCACAACTACTCGAGATATTTCACTTTGAGCCTCTTGGACAACTTTCTTCTCCGGGAAAGATTGGGACTCCGGTACTTCCCTTGCAGGTGGTGCTACTTTTACCTCATGGTCTCCTGGAAGCGGTTCCTCCGATATCTCCTCCGAGGCCTCATAAGTTGCTTCTTCTCCATCCTCCAATGGTTCCCCTCCAGATGTTAAATCCGTTTTATCCTCATCAGTTACTACTTCAGGTTCTTCTTCTTGTGCAGTTTCTCCTGTAGGTTCCTTATTTTCTGCACCTTCTTCTACAAGTTCCACTTCTTGTGTTGGTTCTTTTGCAGGTACTGCTTCTTCTCCAGTTTGCGTTATATCTACTCCTTCTTTCTCTACAGGTTCCTCAGGTGTTCCTTCTTCTTCAGTAGTCTCATCGAATGTCTTTACTGACCGTTCTTCAGTAATTGTTTCTATTGCATCTTCAACCGGTTCTTGTAGCGGAGCTTCTACTGTATCCTCTACGGTAACTGTTGCCTCGTCTGTTTCCTCAGGTAGTTTTTCATCTTCAATAGCTAAAGCTTCTTCATGTTTGAATTCCTCTGTGGCCTCCATCTGGCCTATTGTAATATTTGGAGGCACCACCTCGGTGTCTTCATCCTGGTCTTCTTGTAAGATCATGACGGCCGGCTCAGAAGTAACCTCGGCCATTTGTTTGTCTTCTGGCGCTTTACTAACTTCTACTGCTGCATTGTCTGGAGTCGTCTGAAGAGAGGCCTGGGAAGGAACCTCTGTTTCTGGAGTCACATTTATGAATATTTCGGCTCCTTCTTCTTCTGTTATCAGGAATACAGTAGGAGTTACATCGATCACAGCCTCTGAAGGATGTTTTTCAAGAACTGATGCCTCGGCTAATTCAGGCGCAACTGGTGGATTCTCCCCAACCCCATATGTCAAGGCTACGTCTGGAGTGATATCCAAAGAATTGTCTGGAGTTTCAACTTCTGGGGCCAGGACGACCTTAATAGTTGTCTCTGGTGTGTGCTCGTTAAGGACTTCTGACGGAGCCTCAGCGGAAGGTACCGGGGTTACTTCCTGCCGTAAATCTTCCAGTGTGACAGCTCCTATAGTAGGAACCGTAGTGGGCTTTGTAAGAACCACGATAGTAGCTTCTGTGAGGACGTCTTCAGACATGACTTCTGAGGGTGACTCCTCAACTTCTGAGGAAACCTCTATAATCACCTCAGAGTCAGGTACACCTTCCACCACAGTCTTGTCTTCAGGTGTAGTTTTGTAATTTTCCACAGTGTCCTCTGCAACTTCTTCAGACTCCAGGGGAGCCTCGGTGTCAGGGACGACCAAAGGTGGACTTTCTGAAGTCTCCTGGACGTCTTCGGTCCAAGCAAAGTCCGGTGGAGGAACATCTTCAGCTGAGATTATCTCCGATCTGGTCATGTTGGCGTCTTCTTCTGTAAAAACGATCACATGACATAATTAGATTCAAGATTCGAAAAGTAGATTCAAGGATTTGTGTTTGCAATTGTCCTGTATCTAGAAAAGACAGACAGATAAACGTGCTGCTCACAGACAGACAGACGTACTGCTCACAGACAGACAGACGTGCTGCTTACAGACAGACATATATGCTGCTCACAGACACACAGATGTACTGCTCACAGACAGACAGACGTGCTGCTCACAGACAGACAGACATGCTGCTCACAGACAGACAGACATGCTGCTCACAGACAAACAGACGTACTGCTCACAGACAGACAGACGTGCTGCTCACAGACAGACAGACGTGCTGCTCACAGACAGACAGACGTGCTGCTCGCAGACAAACAGACGTGCTGCTCACAGACAGACGTGCTACTCACAGACAGACAGACGTGCTGCTCACAGACCGACAGACGTGCTGCTCACAGACAGATGTACTGCTCAGACAGACAGACGTGCTGCTCACAGACAGACGTGCTGCTCACAGACAGACGTGCTGCTCACAGACAGACAGACGTGCTGCTCGCAGACAGACGTGCTGCTCACAGACAGACAAACAGAAGTACTGCTCACAGACAGACAGACGTGCTGCTCACAGACAGACAGACGTACTGCTCAGACGTGCAGCTCACAGACAGACGCTCACAGACAGACGTGCTGCTTACAGACAGACGTGCTGCTCGCAGACAGACGTGCTGCTCACAGACAGACAGACGTACTGCTCACAGACAGACAGACGGACTGCTCACAGACAGACGTGCTGCTCACAGACAGATGAGTTGCTCGCAGACAAACACACATGCTGCTCAGAGACAGACAGACAGACATACTGCTCACAGACAGACAGACATACTGCTCACAGACAAACAGACATACTGCTCACAGACAGACGTGCTGCTCACAGACAGAGAGACGTACTGCTCACAGACAGACATACTGCTCACAGACAGACAGACATACTGCTCACAGACAAACAGACATACTGCTCACAGACAGACGTGCTGCTCACAGACAGAGAGACCTACTGCTCACAGACAGACGTGCTGCTCACAGACAAACAGACGTACTTGCTCACAGACAGACAGACACTCACAGACAGACGTGCTGCTCAGACGTGCTGCTCACAGACAGACGCTCACAGACAGACGTGCTGCTTACAGACAGACGTGCTGCTCGCAGACAGACGTGCTGCTCACAGACAGACAGACGTACTGCTCACAGACAGACAGACGGACTGCTCACAGACAGACGTGCTGCTCACAGACAGATGAGTTGCTCGCAGACAAACACACATGCTGCTCAGAGACAGACAGACAGACATACTGCTCACAGACAGACAGACATACTGCTCACAGACAAACAGACATACTGCTCACAGACAGACGTGCTGCTCACAGACAGAGAGACGTACTGCTCACAGACAGACGTGCTACTCATAGACAGACAGACGTGCTGCTCACAGACAGACAGACGTGCTGCTCACAGACAGACAGACATGCTGCTCACAGACAGACAGACGGACTGCTCACAGACAGACGTGCTGCTCACAGACAGACAGACATGCTGCTCACAGACAGACAGACGTGCCGCTCACAGACAGACAGACGTGCCGCTCACAGACAGACAGACGTACTGCTCACAGACAGACAGACAGACTGCTCACAGACAGACGTGCTGCTCACAGACAGACAGACATACTGCTCACAGACAGACAGACGGACTGCTCACAGACAGACGTGCTGCTTACAGACAGACAGACGGACTGCTCACAGACAGACGTACTGCTCACAGACAGACGTGCTGCTCACAGACAGACAGACGTGCTGCTCACAGACAGATGAGCTGCTCGCAGGCAAACAGACGTGCTGCTCACAGACAGACAGACGTACTGCTCACAGACAGACAGACGGACTGCTCACAGACAGACGTGCTGCTTACAGACAGACAGACATGCTGCTCACAGACAGACAGACGTACTGCTCACAGACAGACAGACGTGCTGCTCACAGACAGACGTGCTGCTCACAGACAGACAGACAGACAGACGTGCTGCTCACAGACAGACAGACATACTGCTCACAGACAAACAGACATACTGCTCACAGACAGACGTGCTGCTCACAGACAGACAGACGCTCACAGACAAACGTGCTGCTCACAGACAGACAGACGCTCACAGACAGACGTGCTGTTCACAGACAGACAGACGCTCACAGACAGACGTGCTGCTCACAGACAGACAGACGCTCACAGACAGACGTGCTGTTCACAGACAGACAGACGCTCACAGACAGACATGCTCAGCGTGTCCTGCAGACGGTAAATAAAGAGCTTAGCAAGTTATTCTGAGAGCGAGCATGTGGCGAGCTGTAAGCTGACGGCAGACTGGAAACTGGACAAACGCTGTTTTTCAGGATCTGGTTCACTACCCTTCACAGGGTCAGCGGAGACTTTCACAGGGTCAGCTGTATTAACCCCCGGCTGTCACATATGCCCCCCCGCTGCCTCAGGTTTAACTTTCACACTCTCATCTAACCTCCTCAACTCTTTTATTATCTGTAAAAACTCATAACTGTTGGTAACACTTTATATTTCATAATTAAATCTTTGTTCCATCTTTTTTTGCATTTCTGGTATTAAAGGTTCGATACAGTAAAATACATAATGTTTTTTATCATTGTTATGTGTCTGGATATACTGGTATTAAATAAAACCATGATGTTAAATTTGAAATAATGTTAATAATGCAAATAATGCATATTATAATGTATAAATAATCTATTTCCATTTCCTTTTTTTGTAGCTTTTGCCAAAAAAGAGACAAAACGCAGAATAAACAAAGTTCACAGCATTATCATTATTATTTTTCTATAGACAGATAATATCATTATAGTCAGAGCCCTAATGATTAGTTATTAGTTGTAGTAATAGTTGTATTATGTAAAATGAGATAGGTTTGTTGTGCTTTTATTTTGAAGGATTCTGAAGGAGAGTTTTACCTGCTGACTGTCCTCTCTGCACGCTGCCGGCTTCAGAGCTGCAGGACACACGGAGACAGAAAACGTTTAGAAAACAACTTTAAAGAAGCATTTTTAGAATATTTCACAAAAACAGGAATAAATATGATTTCACCCAAAACTGCAGAAATATTATGATGTTCAGAGAAAACGCGTCTCGATGTAAAACGTTTTCACTTTGAGTCGTTAAATGAAGATTAATCACGATTCATCGCTTTTATAACATATATATGTTAATTATATATACATATATATATTAATTACATATATATAATTAATTCACAGTCCCTGGATCGGTTCGCAGCCGAGTGTGCAGCGGTTTGGATGAGGATCAGCATCTCCAAATCTGAGGCCATGGCTCTCAGCAGGAAACCGGTGGATTGCCTACTCCGGGTAGGGAATGAGCCATTACCCCAAGTGAAGGAGTTCAAGTACCTCGGGGTCTTGTTCGCGAGTGAGGGGACGATGGAGCGAGAGATTGGCCGGAGAATCGGAGCAGCGGGGGCGGTATTACAGTCACTTTACCGCACCGTTGTGACGAAAAGAGAGCTGAGCCAGAAGGTGAAGCTCTCAATATACCGGTCGATCTTCGTTCCTACCCTCACCTATGGTCATGAAGGCTGGGTCATGACCGAAAGAACGAGATCACGGGTACAAGCAGCCGAAATGGGTTTTCTCAGACGGGTGGCTAGCGTCTCCCTTAGAGATAGGGTGAGAAGCTCAGCCATCCGTTAGAGACTCGGAGTAGAGCCGCTGCTCCTTTACGTTGAAAGGAGCCAGTTGAGGTGGTTCGGGCATCTAGTAAGGATGCCACCTGGGCGCCTCCCTAGGGAGGTGTTCCAGGCACGTCCAGCTGGGAGGAGACCCCGGGGAAGACCCAGGACTCGGTGGAGAGATTATATCTCCTCACTGGGAACGCCTCAGGATCCCCCAGTCGGAGCTGGAGGATGTGGCCCGGAGAAGGGAAGATTGGGGTTCCTTACTGGAGCTGCTGCCCCCGCGACCCGATCCCGGATAAGCGGTAGACGATGGATGGATGGATGGATAATTAATTCACATATATTCTATTTTCCATTCCATCTTTTTGTTTTTCTTGGTGACCTGACCTGATATATCAGCTCTCTCTATATATATATATATATATATATGTACATACATGTACACACATATATATATTTATATGTATGTACATATATATATCTGTGTATGTACATATATATATGTGTGTATGTATGTATATGTGCCTACCTGCATGGAGGAGGGCCTGAGGTGAGAGACACACTGCAGCAAGTGATGAAACACAGGATGTCAAAACATAACCAGTCTGTACCTTTCATTTAAATATTTATGTATTTATATATTTACTGTCACAACACTTATGTAAAGATGATTTCATTTTCAAGTTCACATTATCGTAAACAATAACAACACAAAGAACGTTAAAGGTTTTAGAGACTTTGCACAGATGTCGGCCCTCTGGCACAATGTTTTCACACATTGACACATAAATAAATGATGTGGAATCTAAATATCTTTAAATAAACTCAGTACCTGTTGCTCGCTGCAGACATGGCGAGTCTCTGAAAGACAGAAACACATCATCAGCAAAGAAAAGTCTCGGCGCACGGCGATGAGACTGCCATAAAAAAATTATCTTTTAGAGAAAAATAAAATAATTGTTGAAATATAAGAACAAAAGAAGAAGAAACAGGTAAATACAAATATGTGTAAAATATAAAGAGAACTAAATAAAACAACAAATAAATGTGGAAATACAATGCCAAATAAAAGAAGAATTAGAAGCATTTATTCAGGCATAGATTTGATAATGTTTTTAAAATATAAAGATTTACTTATTTTTAGCATTTAATTATACATTTTTGTTTAGATATTTTGTCATTTATTTATTTGATCCCATTATTTTTCCTTCTTATTTTCCCTAAAGCTTAATACCTTACCATAATAACTTACTTTATATAAATGCATCATAATTATGTGTTTTCTACATATTCTATGTGTTACTGTACCTATAATATTATATCATTATGTAATTATAATTGTAAACGCTCACACTCCTGACGAGGCTGGCGTGCTCCTCTGATTGGCTGAAGGAGCCGCTGATGTCCACGCCACTGACGGAGCCGTCCATGCAGCGCCCGATCCAGTCCTGGTACTCCACCCGCTCCGGGAGCCGGTCCCAGAAGATCTTAAAGGCCTCCCACACCGTGTCCTGGCACACTGAGACATGCAGGTTATAGAAATATATATTTATATATCACATGAAGACAACTTGAAACCTGTCGTACCCTCAAACACAACGTCCGAACATTGAGGCGACGACTACGACATTTAATAATCGAGCTGAAATATTAATATCGTATTTATTTTATATTTCTATACAGCTTTCAGAATCTCAGTTTGAGCTTGTAAACCAGTTTGGATAAGAGCTTCAGGGAAACATCTCGAGTGTGAGAGGAACAAACGACAGGAAGGAGCGCATCTCGTAAATGAAATAATCTTAAAGCGAGACTCCGCAAGCAAAAACAACTCAATATTTATCTTCTAGAACTCGTCTTCTTCAGACGAGAGGAAACATGAGAACATCAGAGTGTGTGTTTGTAACTGTGTGTAGATTTAAACTCACAACAGTTACATTACATAATGCCTCATGTACATATTAAACATGAACACTTGTAATATAAACAGTACTTGTGTTGATGTGAGTAATGAAGTTTCTAACCTTACCTTAAGTTTAAATAATAACACAAAGCTCTTGTAGTGTTCAAAGACTCGTACCTCTGAGGTGAAAGTACTTCAGGTGGTTGGCTACAGCCTGGTCGAACGTCTCCTGACTGCAAAGTTTGACTCCACTGGGAAACAAGATATTCCTTTTTCTCCGAGTTAGAGCGGCGTGTCGTCTGTATAGAAGCTGATTGAAGTCCACCGCCATATCAACCAAATATCCACTGCCCTGCTCCTCCGAGTCCACCGTCGGCTCATGAGACGCATCTGGAGGAAAATAACCAAATATATTGCAATAGAACTACAAATGTTTTAAGTTTAGACAACAGAACTACAACTTCTTTAAGTTTAGACAAAAGAACTACAACTTCTTTAAGTTTAGACAACAGAACTACAACTTCTTTAAGTTTAGACAACAGAACTACAACTTCTTTAAGTTTAGACAACAGAACTACAACTTCTTTAAGTTTAGACAACAGAACTACAACTTCGACCCTAACCCTTAGAAAACAGAACTACAGTTTGAACTTCCTGGTTGCAGCCGGCTGCTCCTGAGTCACATCTTTGAGGCTGATAACATCTGAGCCATGGAGTTCGAACGGTTTGGTGGCATCTCAACACGTTGAACTGCCAACTTTGTTAAACTCCCCGCGCTCGACTCCAGACCATGTGGGCTGGAGCCGCCGCGGCAGGGACGGTCGCACAGCGCATTACACTCAAGAACGCTGGCAGTAAAAGTGTGTACCTGTGTGTAGTCGATGTGTAGTGCAGTAGGAGTGTGCACCTGTGTGCAGGAGTGTGTACCTGTGTGCAGTAGGAGTGTGTACCTGTGTGCAGTAGGAGTGTGCACCTGTGTGCAGTAGAAGTGTGCACCTGTGTGCAGTAGGAGTGTGTACCTGTGTGCAGTGGAAGTGTGTAGTGCAGTAGGAGTGTGTTCCTGTGTGCGTGTTTGCAGAAGTGTGTACCTGTGTGCAGTAGGAGTATGTACCTGTGTGCAGTAGAAGTGTGTAGTGCAGTAGGAGTGTGTTCCTGTGTGCAGTAGGAGTGTGTACCTGTGTGCAGTAGGAGTGTGTACCTGTGTGCAGTAGAAGTGTGTAGTGCAGTAGGAGTGTGTTCCTGTGTGCGTGTTTGCAGAAGTGTGTACCTGTGTGCAGTAGGAGTGTGCACCTGTGTGCAGTAGGAGTATGTACCTGTGTGCATGTGTGCAGTAGAAGTGTGTACCTATGTGTGTGTCCATGCGTCCGGCCAGCAGCAGCGCCCCGAGCGTCCACAGCATCAGCCTCCAACACTTTCCTGACATTTCTCTGCTTCTTCTTCGTCCTCAGCTCATCGGTTGCCGGCCGCTGTCGTCCATCCACCGGCTCAACAGGAAGCTGCGGGCGTCTGCTCGCTGCTCTCAGGTGAGCAGATGGCAGATTTCTTGTCTTTGCTCTAATCCTAATTGTTAAGCTGCTGGAGTGGAGGGCGCTCAGAGCCGCGGCGTGCGGCCGCAGAGAGAATCAAACAAACTCATTATGTTCAACACCCAAGATCAGCTGGAAAATAACTTCATAGAAACGTGATGCTGCGACAGCTGCACACAGGTTAATTACCCATGATGCACCTGTTGACGCTTTTCACAAGTACACAAATCTGAAAAAGTGATTCAGATGGTTTACTTACAAATCTGCGATTAAACCTTATTATTAAAAACTGGTATATCAACTGTAAGGTTTATTAATGTATTTGTTCACGATAACTAAAACACTTAAATATGATAGTGTTATTTATTACATGTTTAAATACTGATTATGTTGCTTTAAATAATAATTACTAAAGAAAAACCTTTTAAAAATCTGACAATTTACCCCAAAAGTAGAAAAACAAGAAATGTTGAGGTTGTAATAACAAGAATCTGAAGTTTTCAGTAAAACAGGTTAATAATCCAACAGGTGAGTAAATAAAGAATAAAGATCATAAATAATAAGAGCTTTTAACTATATAATGTACTATATTAATCAGAAACATAACATCGTATGCTGTCAGTCAGATGACTTTACACCAGACCGTGCCCCCCCGCCGATCACCGTCAACAAAGGCAGACATCTTTTATTGGATTAACGGGATTAACGGGAGGAGACGAGGAGACAACGTAAAACTAACATTTAATCTGCAGACGTCTAAAAGTCATCCAAGTAATTTAAAAAGCGATAATTATTATTGTTTTAGTCGCTTTACACTGAAACTGTTCAATTACTCCGACGGATGGACATGTTTTATTTTGGAGGGTCAGTTTTCCATCTTCACGATTATCTTTGTGATTATTGTTGTGTAGCGGGACAGAGGTTTAAATCTGTGTAATCTGGACCTCCCGTCACTCAGATTAGCGTCTCTACGGCCGCTGAGGTGAAACATGAACTCACCACCGTCTACTACGGGGGGTGGGGGACAAAATGTCCAGAATACATCGTAAATGTCGAGATATTTAATTTCAACATTTACGATTGTAAATGTTGAAATTAATCGTAAATGCTGAGGTAAATCGTAAATGAGATAAATCTTAAATTAGATAAATCGTAAATGTTAATATAAATCGTAAATGTTGAGGTAAATCGTAAATTAGGTAAATCATAGATGTTAAAATAGATCGTAAATGTTGAGAATTATTTAATATTTTATTTTGACATTTCAATTTTATTCTTCAAATGCTAATTAAATTAAATTCTTGCAGTCACGTTTTCTTTATCCCGACACTAAAACGTTTACAAAGTTCAAATTCATTTTTGATGCTTTTTAAATAATTATTGTAATAAAACAAACAAGTTATCTGGAGTTTTGTCTTTAAATACCCTTGTCTATGTCTTTAACCACCCACCCCCCCCCCTCCCCAAGTCTGATCCAGTTAATGAGCTGGAAGCTGATTAGCCCACAGCAGTGGGGGGCTAAGACTAAGTGTGTGTGTGTGTGTTATTATTATTATGCACAAAAACAACACAATTTGTTGTGGAAAATGTTTACGCAAATTGAAGTCAGTTTCAAAATAAAAGCCTCACCCGTCCGTTTATTTACATACACACAAAAACTAAACAAATATTTTTTTTAAGATTGTTTTATTAGAGCAACATTCTTCGACATCAAAGTAAAAACATTAACGTAAAAAAATATAAATATTTATTGCACATGTGATTTATCGGCTCGGTGTTCAGTTTTCTCCATTCTGACTGCGGTGCATCTTCAAGGCTTAGAGTTCGGATCTCCTCGCGCTTCTGTCGCACGCGTTGCCGCGGAAACCAGTTGTCAAATCGTACGGGAGGTCAAAGTGCACCACGGGGTTCTGGGGAGGGCCAAATCAGGAGCGGGCTCAATATACACATATATATATATATATATACACACACACACACACACATATAACAAGAATGAGATAAAAGAGAATGGGGGAGAAGATATATAGAGAGAGAGAGAGATAGAGAGATAGAGAAGGATAGAGGAAGAGATAAAACACACACATATAGACAGGGAGAGTAGAGAGAGAGAATAAGGGGGGATAGAGTGAGAGAGAAAATGAGATATAGATACAACAAGAAGATAGGAAGAGAAGATAGACATAAGAGAGAGATAGAGAACAAGAAAGAGAGATAGATAGAGAGAGAGAGAGAGAGACAGAGAGAGAGAGAAAGCGAGAGAGAGAAAGAAAAAGAGAGAGAGGAGGAGATGAAGAGAGAAAAGAAAAAGAGAGAGAGATATAAAAAGAGAAAGAAAAAGAGATAGAGAGAGAAAAATAGAGAGAGAGATAGATATAGAGAGAGAGAGAGAGAGGATAGAGAGAGAAAAAAAGAGAGAGATAGAAACAAGAGAGAGAGAGAGGAAAAAGTAGAGATAGAGAAAGAGAGATTAAAAAGAGAGGAAAAAGGATATAGAGAGATAAGATAGACAATATATACAAATATAAGATGATATATGATAGATATAATATATAAATATATACTACTATATATACAGAATATATATATATATATATATTATATATATACTAATATATAATATATATATATATATACATATATATACATATATACACATATATACAGTATATCTCAAAAGTGAGTACACCCTTTTAGATTTTTGCAAATATTCTGTTATATCCTTTCAGGGGATAACATTATCCTACTGAAACTTTGATATAACTTAAAGTAGTCAGTGTGCTGCTTGAATAACAGTATAGATTTATTGTCCTTTGAAAATTACTCAGTACACAGCTGTTAATGTCTAAACAGCTGGCAACAAAAGTGAGTACACCCCATAGTGAACATGTCTAAATTGTGCCCAAAGTGTCAATATTTTGTGTGACCACCATTGTTATCTAGCACTGCTTTAACCCTCCTGGGCATGGAATTCACCAGAGCTGCACAGGTTGCTTCTGGAATCTTCTTCCACTCCTCCACGACGACATCACGGAGCGCACGGATGTTGGACACCTTGCACTCCTCCACCTTCCTCTTGAGGATGCCCCACATGTGCTCAATTGGGTTTAGGTCTGGAGACATACTTGGCCAGTCCATCACCTTAACCTTCAGCTTCTTCAGCAAGGCCGTTGTCATCTTGGAGGTGTGTTTAGGGTCATTATCATGTTGGAAAACTGCCCTACGGCCCAGTTTCCGAAGAGAGGGGATCATGCTCTGCTGCAGGATGTCACAGTATATATTGGAATTCATGTGTCCCTCAATGAAATGCAGCTCCCCAGTGCCGGCAGCACTCATGCAGCCCCAGACCATGATGCTGCCACCACCATGCTTGACTGTAGGCAAAACACATTTGTCTTGGTACTCCTCACCAGGGTGCCGCCACACACGCCGGACACCATCTGACCCAAACAGGTTTATTTTGGTCTCATCAGACCACAGGACATGGTTCCAGTAACTCATGTTCTTGGATTCATTGTCTTCAGCAAACTGTTTGCGGGCTTTCTTATGCATCGGTTTCAGAAGGGGCTTCTGTCTGGGGCGACGGCCATACAAACCGATTTGATGCAGTGTGCGGCGTATGGTCTGGGCACTGACAGGCTGACATCCCACTTCTGCAACCTCTGCAGCAATGCTGGAAGCACTCGCACGTCTATTTTTGGAAACCAACCTCTGGATATGACGCTGAGCACGTGGACTCAACTTCTTTGGTCGACCCTGGCGAGGCCTGTTCCGAGTGGAACCTGTCCTGGAAAACCGTTGTATGATCTTAGCCACTGTGCTGCAACTCATTTTCATGGTGTTGGCAATCTTCTTATAGCCAAGGCCATCTTTGTGAAGCGCAATAATCCTTTTTTTCAGCCGCTCAGAGAGTTCCTTGCCATGAGGTGCCATGTTGTCCAGCATTCAGAGAGAATTGTGCCCAAAACACCAAATTTAACAGCCCTGCTTATCATTTACACCTGAATCCTTGTAACACTAACGAGTCACATGACACCAGGGCAGGAAAACAACATCATTGGGCACAATTAGGACATGTTCACTATGGGGTGTACTCACTTTTGTTGCCAGCTGTTTAGACATTAACAGCTGTGTACTGAGTAATTTTCAAAGGACAATAAATCTATACTGTTATTCAAGCAGCACACTGACTACTTTAAGTTATATCAAAGTTTCAGTAGGATAATGTTATCCCCTGAAAGGATATAACAGAATATTTGCAAAAATCTAAAGGGTGTACTCACTTTTGAGATATACTGTATATATATATACACATATATATATATAGTAGTATTATATATATACACATATAGATATATATATGGTATATATATATACAAATATATATATATATATATATATATAGATATATATATATATATATATATATGTATGTATATTTGTATATATGTATATAAATATATAATATGTATATTTATATATAAATATAACTATATATATTTATATATAAATATACATATACATATATATATATATATATAATATATATATTATATATACACACAACATATAACAATTATATAACATATACAAGTATATATTTAATATATCAGAGTACGTGTGTGTGTGTACCTGCAGGCAAGCTCTCTGCGTACTGCAGCAGGTACAGTCCACAGTCGCTGCTGTTGTCCTGCTGCGGGACTCTGCAGCTGCAGCTCCTCACGCTGTCGGCCGTGAAGAGGCGAGTCGTGCCCCGCCGCACCGCCCACTCCACCTGCAGGTAGCTGCACAGACACCAGCCTCCTTTAACTTCCACCAGGAACTACTTTACACTTCCACTGCTCCACATCTCCGAGGGAATGTTTTAGTCAGAATATTGTTAAGTCCAAAATTGCAATATTTGGAGAAAGTTTGTTTTTCAGACAAACATTTGCACGATTTCTAAACAACAAACATAATATTTAGGACAAAAAGGTGCATTTTCTTTGACAAAAAAGTCATATTTTCCATTTTCTTTTACTTTATACTGTTACTGTTACTGTTATAGATATTGAACTTAATACTGCACTACATTTATCTGACAGCTTTCGTTACTTTACAAATGAATATGTATATACAAAAGATAACAAGAGCTTAACAGCTTGTTATAAATCTAATAATCTTTTGTACAAAAATGACACAAATGTTAACGTCCATCTTCTCAAATGTGACGATTTCCTTTTCTTTAATTCTAAATAATTTAAATAATTACTTAAAGTAATCATTGTAGAAAGTAAATCTTTTTACTTTTACTACACATCGATATTACATAATTATATACTATATAATGCTTGCGGTGTGTGTAGTGCGTGTTTCTGCAGCGGTGCAGGGGAACTCACTCTCGCAGCAGCCTGCAGACGTTCTCGTGGTACGACAGCTTCAGGGAGTCCATGACGAGGATGCACGGCCTGCAGAGGACAAAACTACATGTCAGAAACCCGCAGGGACAGGAAGTCCGAAAGTTCAGTCTCTACGCAGACGACTCACCGCTTTAACACTGTGTCCCTGGGCCAGCTCTGCTGCGTGCACTCCTGCAGGACAAACACACTTTTATATATACACTTTTATGTGTTGTATTTATGTTTTATATTTAAATTAGGAAACATAATTCATAATAATAGTTATTATTAAAATAGTTATTATAGTTATATTAATATTAATGGTATTTACCGGCGGCTGCTGTGACCTCGGACTGAAGGATGAAGTATTACCTGCGGCTGAAACACAAACAACAAACTGAAATCTCTTCTTCCTGTCGCTGCTTCATAATAAAAGCCCTGCAGAGGTAAACAGCAGCTCACCTGCTGGACTGTGAAATTCCTCGTACTGAACCTCCTCCAGACCCGGGAAGCAGACCACCACCAGGTACCAGTGCGCCCTGTCCACAGCAGAGAAAAGCACTTAATGTGAAACTTTACTTTAAGAAGCCAAAACAGAAATTAGTTTATATTTATAGCAGGCTCACAGAGGGGAAATAAAAAACAATTATATTCTTTTACATGAAGGGGAATAAAGACCCTTTCTTACTCTTGGTTGACAGGAACAAACAGGAAGTCTTTGGTGAAAATGTCGATGTGTCGCGTCCACGTCTTTACGCGCTGATGCCTCATGTGCCGATCTCTGAGGAAACCAAAGAAACCAAATAAGGCTGAACAAAATACTTAATACTGAATATATTTCAGGAATTAAACGTTACACTTTGTGTTGCAGCTTGGAAAAATACAAACAGATTTATTTCAAAATAAAAGCATGTCGTCTACGTAACGCGAGTACTTCTTCCTAAACGCTTGAATAAAAGATTAATTACGATTAATGTTCATCACTGACGAAAGTTATTGAACATATATAAATGTTAAATCTTTGTGCCTGAAGGTTAATGTTATTTGAATGTTTCTGATGTCTGAGTTTTAAAAAGATCACAGGAAACAGAATTTATAAATAAAATGTTATCACATTTTGAGAAATTCCAGTTCTTTTATAAGTGAAAAATATAAAAAATTAAGCTTTTTATAAAATGTGACAAACTTTAATATCGATGTTTTAATTAGCTTTTTTATTTACTTATATTTGTGTTGATTTACTTACTACTTAATGTTTCTTTTCGATTAATACATAAAAACTTTTTAAATATTATTATTTTATTGTATTTATCAATTTATAAACATTCAAAGGAGTCAATGCAGATGTTCGATTAATTGTTTGAGTTAAGTTAAGATTGAATGTGTCTTACGGGACAGCGGGGGCGTCCTCGTCCCCGGCCGCTCTGCGTCGGCTCAGCTGTTTGTAGAAGAAGCTGCTGAACACGTGACTCCTGTCGGACACCGAGCCCCCCCCCTCCAGGAGGACGTACCTGCAGGAGCAGCAGGAGCACAGTCAGGACGCTGCTGCCCCCCCCCCCCCCCCCCCGACTGGGGACGTACAGGAACTACATGCATGTACACTTCAGACTTCAGCTTCTACTCATGTAAAAACACATGAAAACTTTATTTCTTTGACTGACTTGAGGTAGAAGTCGATGATGACGTCATTGAGGAACTCGCCACCGCGCAGACACGCAAGGTCCTCCTTCGTTACCGCAATCCGGCCTTTACAGGGTGGTGCCGGGTACTGGATCAACCTGAAGAAGAGACATGACCAACTTCAGGTCTACAGTCAGGTTCAGTTCTACAGTCAGGTTCAGGTCTACAGTCACCTTCAGGTCTACAGTCAGGTTCAGGTCTACAGTCACCTTCAGGTCTACAGTCACCTTCAGGTCTACAGTCAGGTTCAGGTCTACAGTCACCTTCAGGTCTACAGTCACCTTCGGGTCTACAGTCACCTTCAGGTCTACAGTCAGGTTCAGGTCTACAGTCAGGTTCAGGTCTACAGTCAGGTTCATGTCTACAGTCAGGTTCAGGTCTACAGTTAGGTTCAGGACTACAGTCACCCTCAGGTCTACAGTCAGGTTCAGGTCTACAGTCACCTTCAGGTCTACAGTCACCTTCAGGTCTACAGTCACCTTCAGGTCTACAGTCAGGTTCAGGTCTACAGTCAGGTTCAGGTCTACAGTTAGGTTCAGGACTACAGTCACCTTCAGGTCTACAGTCAGGTTCAGGTTTACAGTCACCTTCAGGTCTACAGTCACCTTCAGGTCTACAGTCAGGTTCAGGTCTACAGTCACCTTCAGGTCTACGGTCAGGTTCAGGACTACAGTCACCTTCAGGTCTACAGTCACCTTCAGGTCTACAATCAGGTTCAGATGTACAGTCACCTTCAGGTCTACAGTCAGGTTCAGGACTACAGTCAGGTTAAGGTCTACAGTCACCTTCAGGCCTACAGTCACCTTCAGGTCTACAGTCAGGTTAAGGTCTACAGTCAGGTTAAGGTCTACAGTCACCTTCAGGTCTACAGTCACCTTCAGGTCTACAATCAGGTTCAGATGTACAGTCACCTTCAGGTCTACAGTCAGGTTCAGGACTACAGTCAGGTTAAGGTCTACAGTCACCTTCAGGCCTACAGTCACCTTCAGGTCTACAGTCAGGTTAAGGTCTACAGTCAGGTTAAGGTCTACAGTCACCTTCAGGTCTACAGTCACCTTCAGGTCTACAGTCAGGTTCAGGTCTACAGTCAGGTTCAGGTCTACAGTCAGGTTCAGGTCTACAGTTAGGTTCAGGACTACAGTCACCTTCAGGTCTACAGTCAGGTTCAGGTTTACAGTCACCTTCAGGTCTACAGTCACCTTCAGGTCTACAGTCAGGTTCAGGTCTACAGTCACCTTCAGGTCTACGGTCAGGTTCAGGACTACAGTCACCTTCAGGTCTACAGTCACCTTCAGGTCTACAATCAGGTTCAGATGTACAGTCACCTTCAGGTCTACAGTCAGGTTCAGGACTACAGTCAGGTTAAGGTCTACAGTCACCTTCAGGCCTACAGTCACCTTCAGGTCTACAGTCAGGTTAAGGTCTACAGTCAGGTTAAGCTCTACAGTCACCTTCAGGTCTACAGTCACCTTCAGGTCTACAATCAGGTTCAGATGTACAGTCACCTTCAGGTCTACAGTCAGGTTCAGGACTACAGTCAGGTTAAGGTCTACAGTCACCTTCAGGCCTACAGTCACCTTCAGGTCTACAGTCAGGTTAAGGTCTACAGTCAGGTTAAGGTCTACAGTCACCTTCAGGTCTACAGTCACCTTCAGGTCTACAGTCAGGTTCAGGTCTACAGTCAGGTTCAGGTCTACAGTCAGGTTCAGGTCTACAGTTAGGTTCAGGACTACAGTCACCTTCAGGTCTACAGTCAGGTTCAGGTTTACAGTCACCTTCAGGTCTACAGTCACCTTCAGGTCTACAGTCAGGTTCAGGTCTACAGTCACCTTCAGGTCTACGGTCAGGTTCAGGACTACAGTCACCTTCAGGTCTACAGTCACCTTCAGGTCTACAATCAGGTTCAGATGTACAGTCACCTTCAGGTCTACAGTCAGGTTCAGGACTACAGTCAGGTTAAGGTCTACAGTCACCTTCAGGCCTACAGTCACCTTCAGGTCTACAGTCAGGTTAAGGTCTACAGTCAGGTTAAGCTCTACAGTCACCTTCAGGTCTACAGTCACCTTCAGGTCTACAATCAGGTTCAGATGTACAGTCACCTTCAGGTCTACAGTCAGGTTCAGGACTACAGTCAGGTTAAGGTCTACAGTCACCTTCAGGCCTACAGTCACCTTCAGGTCTACAGTCAGGTTAAGGTCTACAGTCAGGTTAAGGTCTACAGTCACCTTCAGGTCTACAGTCACCTTCAGGTCTACAATCAGGTTCAGATGTACAGTCACCTTCAGGTCTACAGTCAGGTTCAGGACTACAGTCAGGTTAAGGTCTACAGTCACCTTCAGGTCTACAGTCAGGTTAAGGTCTACAGTCAGCTTAAGGTCTACAGTCAGGTTCAGGACTACAGTCACCTTCAGGTCTACAGTCAGGTTCAGGACTACAGTCACCTTCAGGTCTACAGTCACCTTCAGGTCTACAGTCAGGTTCAGGTCTACAGTCACCTTCAGGTCTACAGTCAGGTTCAGGTCTACAGTCAGGTTCAGGTCTACAGTCAGGTTCAGGTCTACAGTCAGGTTCAGGTCTACAGTCAGGTTCAGGTCTACAGTTAGGTTCAGGACTACAGTCACCCTCAGGTCTACAGTCAGGTTCAGGTCTACAGTCACCTTCAGGTCTACAGTCAGGTTCAGGTCTACAGTCACCTTCAGGTTTACAGTCAGGTTCAGGTCTACAGTCACCTTCAGGTCTACAGTCACCTTCAGGTCTACAGTCACCTTCAGGTCTACACTCAGGTTCAGGTCTACAGTCAGGTTCAGATGTACCTGGGGGGAAGCTGCTGCAGACCAGGAGAGTCCAGGTTGGTCTTCTTGTTCCTCTGGTTGGTCTTCACCTGAAACACACAGTTTGTATTACCCCCTGCAGGGAGGAGGTGCAGCTCTGATAAAGGAGTAAAGGAGTCTTACTGCAGAGTGCCCCAGCAGCCCGAGGAGGTGCTGGTCCAGAGGAGGAGGAGCGCTGTGCAGGAGCAGCAGCCCGTCGGTCCACTCCAGAGGGGCGTAGGAGGAGCAGCCCCTTCGGTACTCCTCCATGTCCAGGATGGAGGCCAGCAGGGCGGCCTGGAGCTCCTGCAGCTGCTCCTGCAGCACCAGCAGGAGGAAGCAGCACGGCGGACCTGAAGGAGCAGGAGGAACGTTCACATACAGGAACGTTCTCCCTACATTTGAAATTTAAATGCATGTAACAAGCTCCAGTAATTGCCCAGTACCTGGTGCTGTGTAGTGAGTTATTAAATATATAGATATATAAATACATAAATATATATAAATACATAAATACTTACCCATAGCGGTCAGCTCCCTCTGCAGCAGGTTGGCCTGTGCGTCAGTCACCCAGAGGAAGAGCAGCGAGGGGGCGGGGCCTCTCCAGTCAGCCAATAGGCTGCCTCCCTGAGCCACGGCCCCGTCCCAGACACCGTAACCCCGAAGCTGAGAGGCCACAACAACGACTTCTCCCCCCCCCACTCCTGAGAGGAGACATTTATATCTGTTGACTTCACACAATACTCAAATAATTAACATATATTAAAATAACACTGTTTGAATAAAAAGCACACTTTTTAAACTATTTTAAAACTATTACATTAAAAAACATATTGCAATATTTTAGGAAAGAATATTTGTAATAGTTAAAACATAAAATATTATATTTACAAAATGTAATATATCAAAAATAAAAATTGTAATATTAAAAATATTTATTGTAATATTTTAAGAAATTCTATTTTAAGGGAAAAACATTTACTATTTAAAGAAAAGGTGGTAATATTTGAAGATAAAATATAAAGTTGTAATATTATAAGTCGTAAGAAAAATAGTGTTTATGAAAATTATTCTAACATTTTAAGAAAAGGTTACAACAATATAAAACTATATAAAACTAAACACTGCCGAAAACCTGAAAGTAATATTATATTATTATTATATATAATTTCTGTTATGAATAAAAGTTTACCATTCAGAGGAAAATTGAGCCCGTGTTCAGTGATCTAAACAGAAAGAGAAGAATTATTATTATTTGTTCCTTAAACAAATTATTTTCACGTCATTGTGACAGTAAAACATTTAATGACGTTTTAATTAATTAATTCATCTGATTTTATTTGGGCATTTTAAATCTTCCATAAAAACGTTTTATTTGAAGAATAATAAAGTAAACATTATCATTATTTAAAAAATACAAATTTAGTGTGTGTGTCTGTGTCTATGTGTGTGTGTGTGTGTGTGTGTGTTGGAACAGGAACATGGAAAACAGAAACTGTGTTGTTTAAAACTTAATAAAATAAAATAGATATATTTCTATATTTCTCTCCCCACCATCATCTTCCCGTTGGCGTCGGCGTGCGTGAGGCCGGCGTGAAGCGAGGTGAAGTCGAGCTGCAGGAAAGATGGCGGCGGCGATTCAAACTCGTCTGCTTCCCTTCTGCTCGCCTGTCAGACAGCACGCAGGGAAACAGTCAATGCTGCTCTTTAACAGGAAATACAGTTTAAAGCAGCAGAACGTTAAACGTTAGAAACTAAAAACAATACTTAAAAACAAACAAACATCTAAATATATATTATTTACATATTTACCGGTTTCTCCTGCGACTCCGTCCTCTGTCCTCCGTCTCCCTCCTCCTCCTCACTGGACAGAACGACTGAAGGAGAAACATGTCAACAGCTTTAATCATCTTCCTCATGATTCTTATTTACTATATTATTATTATTATTATTATTATTATTATTATTGTATTATATGATTATATTATTGTTTTTATATTATTGTTATTATATAATTATTGTTATTATATTGTTATATTATAATATTATTATTATATTATTATATTATTGTTATTATATTATTATAATATTCTTGTTATTATAATTATATTCTTATTATATTCTTGTTATTATATTATTATATTCTTGTTATTATATTCTTGTTATTATATTCTTGTTATTATATTATTGTTATTATTTTGTTATTATATAATTATTATATTATTGTTATTTTATAATTATATTATAATATTATTATATTTATATTCTTGTTATTATATTATTATAATATTATATTCTTGTCATTATATTCTTGTTATTATTAGTTTTACATTATTGTTATTATATTATTGTTATTATATAATTATGATATTATTGTTATTATTATAATATTATAATTAATGTTATTACATTCTATTATTATTATAATATTATTATAATATGCCTGACTGGGTTCAGTCTGTTTGGCTCTCTTCCGCTGCAGGACGGTCATCCCTGTCGTCCCCGTCGTCTTCTTCTTCTCTCTGAACTTCCTCCACCTCTCCCGCTCTTTCTCCCGCAGGTCAGCCATCACGTTGCTGCTGCCGGCGCTGAGCCAAGCTGTGCGGTCCAGGCTGCGCCTCGTGTCGGGCGGCGTCCTCACTGACGTCACAGAGGGCTGGTTTTCTGTTCTGGACGGAGACAGGAAGTGGTCTCCTGACTTCTTCTTCTGCTGCTTTAAAGGTTCAGGAGAACTTCCGGAGTCGCTCTGAAACAAACAACACTTTTAGTTTCTCACGTTTAAATTAAATATTAAATATTTCCTCCTGTTGTAATTATAACTTTACTCTCACAATACTAAACTGTTCAAATATAGAAATGTACTTAATATATATATTTATATGTATCATAATTTTTTTCTTGGAGATATATTCACAATAAAAAAATGTTTATCATAAAATCTCTCAGTGAAATATATAAAGCTTTAACTTTACCTGGTCCTCTGCAGCGTCCCCGTCTCTCCTCCACGTTCTCTCTCCCAGCGTCAAAGAACTCAAACTCCCAGCATGCCCGTCACCTCGCAGCTCCGCCAGCGAGTCCAGCGCGTCCAGCGAGTCCACAGAGACACTTTCAGTCGCCGAGCCTGAAGGTTAATCATGAAACATTGTTTATTATTTATCCTTTAAATTTATCCTTAATATTTAAATATAATTCACTTTAATATTTCAATATAATATTTAAAAGTAATAATTCACATTAATATTTATATATAAGATTTTACTTTCAATTCATTTATTTTAATTCACTTCAATATTTAAGTTTAACATTACATTTTTCATTTTATTTCACGTGAATATATTAATGATTAAATGTAACATTTTAATTCAATATTTAACTTCAATATTTAAATGTAACATTACATCCAAATGTAATAAAAACTCAAAATCTCTCTTTTTGTATTGAAAGTCCAGTAAATAAAAAAGTATTGGTAACCCTCAAGTAGTCTATATATATATATATATATATATATATATATATGTAATATTTATATATAAATGTATATAGAATATTTATATTATATAAATGATTGACTGCTCTGTATTCTTTAAACATATCTGAACAATGTGTTGTGATTTGAGTTTTATTACTTTTTCATTAATAATTAAATAATTAAGAAATCTTCTTCAGAGCACCAACAAGGAAGAAATGTTACCGCTGAGGTCACTTCTCTTCTTCTGTGGTGGAGACGGACGCTCGGAGGACTCTTCAGGCGGCAGCAGGCGGTCTGACGCTCTCTTTGGACGCCACCTGGTGGACACAACATGCAACAACACGACTCATTGTACAGAACTGCATTCAAAAACCACTGAATGCAATAACTCGAGCTGTAATAAACATTATGACACGGGACCAACAGATGGTGTAAGACATGGAGCTGCCACAGTCAACGATAAATTAACAGATGACATGATGAATGGATATGCCATTAAATGTAACAAAAACAATGAAAGGGTTATTTCATTGATAGAATGTGACAAATACATACTTCTGTTTTTGTTTTGTTACTTATTAAAAAATTGTTTATTAATTCTCCTATTGATTTACTTCACCATTTAATTTCCATTTATTATATTACTTTTTAAATTATGAATTTCTGTTTATTTATTTTTCTATTATTTTTTACTTTGTATTTAAAAATAATATTTAGACATTATTAATAATAATAATAATAATAATAATAATAATAATAAGCTTTATTTGTATAGCACCTTTCATACAAGGATTGCAGCCCAAAGTGCTTCACAGCAAAAACATAACAATGAGTACAAGATTAGACAGAATAAGAGCATTTACAGCACAATAATCAGTGTTGATGTAAATGAGTCTGAAGTACCATTATAAAAATAGCAGAATTAAAATAGTATAAAATCACATTCATCACATCATTCTTGTAAATGTTGTAAACTATCAGAGCCATATTTTGAAAGCATGAGATCAACAATGGGCCCCTGTGGCCTTTCAACTGGTTTACTCCCTTTGCTACACATTCCTGGTAGTCTTGATTTACGTTTACAGCGTCAACCTCTTTATTGACCTTTTAACGTATAAAACACAGACATCTCCGTGAGTCCAGATTCTTTTGGCAAAATCTTGGTTAAAGCCCGCTTCATAAACAAACCCCTGTTTGTTAAAGCCAGTTTTTCTCCAATATATTCTTTAAACACATTTATCAGAGACACTTCCTCTCGTTCCCATGGTAACACCGTCTATTTGATCTCAAGTTTTTCAAAAATACACTCTGAAGATTTATCCTAGTTACCTTTACACATTCAATGTTAAACCAGTAATAATTCACCATTAAAAGGCTAGTGTAAGGAGATATAAAATATCACCATTAAAAGGCTAAAGTAAAGATATAAAATATCACCATTAAAAGGCTAAAGTAAGATATAAAATATTACCATTAAAAGGCTAAAGTGAAGAGATATAAAATATCACTATTAAAAGGCTAAAGTAAAGAGATATAAAATATCACCATTAAAAGGCTAAAGTAAAGAGATATAAAATATCACCATTAAAAGGCTAAAGTAAGGAGATATAAAATATCACTATTAAAAGGCTAAAGTAAGATATAAAATATCACCATTAAAAGGCTAAAGTAAGATATAAAATATCACTATTAAAAGGCTAAAGTAAAGAGATATAAAATATCACCATTAAAAGGCTAAAGTAAAGAGATATAAAATATCACCATTAAAAGGCTAAATTAAAGAGATATAAAATATCACCATTAAAAGGCTAAAGTAAGGAGATATAAAATATCACCATTAAAAGGCTAAAGTAAGATATAAAATATCACTATTAAAAGGCTAAAGTAAAGAGATATAAAATATCACCATTAAAAGGCTAAAGTAAGGAGATATAAAATATCACCATTAAAAGGCTAAAGTAAAGAGATATAAAATATCACAATTAAAAGGCTAAAGTAAGGAGATATAAAATATCACCATTAAAAGGCTAAAGTAAGGAGATATAAAATATCACCATTAAAAGGCTAGTGTAAGGAGATATAAAATATCACCATTAAAAGGCTAAAGTAAAGAGATATAAAATATCACCATTAAAAGGCTAAAGTAAGGAGATATAAAATATCACCATTAAAAGGCTAAAGTAAAGAGATATAAAATATCACCATTAAAAGGCTAAAGTAAGGAGATATAAAATATCACCATTAAAAGGCTAAAGTAAAGAGATATAAAATATCACTATTAAAAGGCTAAAGTAAAGAGATATAAAATATCACCATTAAAAGGCTAAAGTAAAGAGATATAAAATATCACCATTAAAAGGCTAAAGTAAAGAGATATAAAATATCACCATTAAAAGGCTAAAGTAAAGAGATATAAAATATCACCATTAAAAGGCTAAAGTAAAGAGATATGTTTTCAGTTTACTTTTGAAGATATTGAGCGAGCTTGCCTCCCTAATGTCTGCAGGTAAAGTGTTCCATAGCTTTGGTGCATAATTGCTAAAGGCTGCATCCTCGATTTTCTTTTGGATGCTTCTGGGAACATTTAATAAACCAGTAGTGGATGATCGTAATGTTCTTGGGGGCAGTGTAACTTGGTGAGGTTCCGTTTAGGGCTTTAGGGCTACAAGAAGGAGGACCTTAAAGTCTAAAAGTTACTGGAAGCCAGTGTAGAGCAGCTAACACTGGACTGATGTGGTCTCTCCTCTTGGATCTAGTCAGCAGCCTCGCTGCAGCGTTTTGGATGAGCTGAAGTCTCTCCGTTGTTTTGTTTGGGAGGCCGGTAAAGAGTGCATTACAGTAATCGAGTCGGCTTGAGATAAAAGCATGGATTAGTTTCTCAGCATCCTTTTGATTTATAAATTGTCTGATTTGAGCTATATTTCTAAGGTGGAAGAATGATGTTTTTGTCACCTTGTTTATGTGGGATTTAAAGCTTAGATCTGAGTCTAAGATAACACCAAGACTTGTGACTTCAGGTTTAATCAAAGGAGTAAGTTTCCCCATGTTATTCAGCATCATCTCTCTTTTTGTTACAGGACCTACTAGTAGGATTTCAGTTTTGTTCTCATTTAATTTTAAGAAAGTATTGCTCATCCATTTATTTATTGCTGACAGACAGGTGGTGATGGAGTTAATAGCTGTAGCATCATTTGGTTCAGCAGAGATGTACAGCTGTGTGTCATCCACGTAGCTATGGAAGCACACATTGTGTTCTCTAATGATGGCCCCCAGTGGTAGCATGTATAGAGAGAACAGTAATGAACCGAGGCAGCTCCCTTGTGGAACTCCAAAGTGGGCATCATGCTTCTCTGACACACGTTTAATACACAGTCAGAAACACCAACCAATTTTTCTAGACGATTAAAATTAAAAAAAATAACAAATAAAGGGGAAGATTAAATAGGAAAGTAAATAAATATAAAAATTAAAAAATAAATATTTATGTATTACTTTGCCTTTACAGTTGTGATAAATAAATACAATAAATAATAACAACTAATTTAAAAAGAAGCAAATCAAAACAAAAATAACTTGTATATATTTATTTCACATTTGATAAATTAATAAATTCCCACATTTATTTTAATATTATTTTGTTTTTTTCTCTCTTTCTCTTTAACTTTAAGAGAAAAAGTTTTCTTTATTCCTTTTATATTTAATATATAATCACGCAGTGTCACAGAAAATAAAAATATTGTGAACGCACCCGTTTGAGAAACAGGAAGAGGACAACTCAGTTTGGCAGCTCCAGCGTCCACTGTGACTGGCTGCTGATGCTCCTCTGTGACTGGCTGCTGATGCTCCTCTGTGACTGGCTGCTGATGCTCCTCTGTGATTGGCTGCTGATGCTCCTCTGTGATTGGCTGCTGATGCTCCTATGTGAGGGCTGTTTAGTCCCAGCAGCGTTTTAACCACGTTCCTGAAGAGAGGCTCGCTGAAAGAAGTTTGATAATTACTTTAGAAGCTTTACGTTATCGGATGTAATGCTCACTGCTGCCTGCAGGGGAAGCTTTACAAACCTCTGTCTGATCGCTGAGGAGCCCACAGAGTTCCCAGCATGCACCCTCTCACCTCTGCCTCTGCTGGACTGATCCCCATAACTCTGTTCACACAAAGTAATCAATAATAAACACCTTGAATCACTTTAGTTACACAGTATGTAGATTTCTGCATGTAGAAACGTATTTACGCAGCTACAATGTTAGCATAGCCCTCATCAACCAAACTCCATTCAGAAAAAAAGCGTTTTAAGAGATGTTTGCTTGTCGTCTTGCAGACCTGACAGCAGGAACTCAGACTTTTTACAAACCATCCTGACGGAGTTATTTCTGCATCTTTTTTATCCTTTATTGTCATTAAATCACGAATAAAAGTCTTTATTTTGCCGCTGTAGTAAACCAGAATAATTCAATTAATAAACACAACTGATCCCATCATCAAACTAGCCCGGGTAACGGCGGGTGAAAATTGGCATTAACTGATGAGTGACACCACCTTAAATTCGGGGGTGGAGCTCTGGAGGCGGGACAGCGGCGACATTTGCGGGGGGGCAGAGTCAGATCCCGCTGGCTGTTTCTTCTTGGGGATTTTGAACGGAGACGCCATGCTGAAGAAAAAACAAACAAACAAACAAACTCAGGCCAAACCTCTAAAAGAAATGAACTACTACCTGCTGTGTGGCGCTCATGTCATGTGTGGAGGTTACCATTCGGAAATATGGGTTTAAAGAAAGAAAGAAACGGTTGGATCAAGCAGCTGACATTTCAGAATATTAAATTAATATCAAAAGCCACTTTAAAGACATTTCAATTTAAAGACGCATAAATCTGAATCACATGTGTTGAAGAAATACTTAAATGGTTTCCGATTACATTTTATTATTCTTTTAGTATTTATGTATTCATTTACATTTATATTATTGTTTCTCTTAAACAATATACTTACAAAAAGTAATACAACTGTCAAACTGTATAGTGTACTCTTTAAATAAGTTTATATTTTCTTATTATAATTTTAGATTATTTAAATGTAACCCAATTCTATTTTTATTTGTTTAAATATATATTTTTGTTTCTTTATACATTTAAAAAAAATATATGAAACTTACAATTAATTTTTTAAGTAATAAAACTGTCATTCTTAAGATAATTATAAATCAAATAGAAGAGGAAATCTTTAACTTTAACTAAGCAAAAGCAATAGAATAAGGAAAAACAACCAGATACAAATAATATACAATCAAAGAATTAAAATTATCTTTTTAATCTATTTGTTCATTATTTTATTCATTTCTCTTTATATGTCCACATTTTTAAAAATGTACTTATTTATTATCCTATACATTTTTTTTTTTTGTTTCCACGCTTTACAATTACCTTATTTATTATTTTACTTACTCTTTATATTTCCTCCTTCCATTTACTTCTCTCTTCACATTGCCACATTTATTTTCTTATTCTTTTACAGATGTATTCCTCTTTTATAGCACTTCTTGACTTTATAATTGAACAGTAAATATATGGAAACTACTTGGAAATATAAAATATCTGCTGTTGGGAGCTTTGAAAAGGTCGCCGTACCAAACTACATTCACAAATATGAGGTTTTTCAACGGAGCATCACTTCATATTTCATATAATACATGACTCAGACCGCTATTTCAGAATGATTAGCAGTTATTATGTAATTTAGTTCGAAACAGAAATACACCAAAATCTAGCAATTCACGTAGACGAAGTTGAAAAGTATTATAAATAATTATTTCTTAATTTCTCCCACTGAAATATGTAGCTGCGGGTGCTAACTGGGAATGCTAACCATATATAAAACATATTTTTGATTTGTAAATTACAGTTTGTGGATTATTTGTTTGCCGAATTTACCAAAATACTCTACTTACTCATAAACAACCCTTACTTGTATTCTACCACGTAAGTACTTTTATTTAAGCACGACAATTAAAAATAGTAGTAATTGTTAACGGGGATTCTGCTGAAGGGGCATTGCTTACAGTTGTAGCTCAGATATCGCTCCACTGTGGCCTCGGGCGAAGAACACAGAGCCATAACATCCTTCAATTCACTATTATATTAGTAAGTTTGTTTTATTAATTATATAATTAACTAATTGTAGTGTTGCTAACGGGATGCTAAAGCTACCAACCTAACGTCAGCCGGTGGAGCTAGCCGGCTAGCCAGAGAGCTAGCTTAGCTTATGGCTTGTTGTTGTGAAATGGAGCCTTCGGCCGCCTCATGAGCTACAGACTCGGCCCGTTTCACTTAAAGGACAAAAACAAGAGTTTTAAAAACCACATCAGCAGCCGGTCCGAAGCGTCCAACGTTCAGCAGCACAACATCCGCTACGTCAGCTGACGCTGCGCACTGTGGCTTTACGTCATTACGTCATTCAATATACTGAAAATCATAATATCATAATAAATATATTGTTTTTATATTATATTCGTATATTATTTCAAATATATATATATATATATATATATATAGTATATATATTTATATATAGTATATATATATATATATATATATATATATATATATATATACATATATATATACACATATATACATATATATATATATATATATATATATATATATATATATATATATACACATATATACATATATATATATATATATACTATATATTTATATATAGTATATAATATATATGAAAAACAAACAAATACATAATAAAGTTAATTAACTTTATCATATTGTGTATTTTTTTGTAATCTTTTTTAATCTTTTATATCATATACCTCTATTAGAATTTTTTAGATTTCTATTGATAATTATTGTAATAATCACTACTTATTTTGCATTTGATTTGACAACGTCTATATGTAATATGTAATTAATCAATAAAAACACAAATAAATCAATAGCAGAAGATATAAAACATGCAAATAAAATCAATGAAGTTTATCATATTGTGTTTTGAGTAGTCTTAAATAAATGTTATTTTATACATCATATACATTTTTTATTTTAATGCATGAACATTTGTTACGTTTATTTAAAATGTATATATTTTAAATACATTTTAATTAGAATTTTAAAATGAATATATCTGTAATATGTAATCAATCAATAAAAACACAAATAAATAAACAACAGAAGAAATAAAATGTGCAAACAAATAAATAACAAATCAAACCATGATGAACTTTATCATATTGTGTTTTTTAAAATGAATCGGAAATATTCCTTATTAGACATTAAGTAAATAAACTTCTGTTGTGAATGCTGAACATAATAATGATATACGATGTATAATACTACTTTATACTTATATGTATATATATTACGTATAAAGCTGCAGAGTGCGAGTTCTGGAAGGACACGCTCTGGTTTCAGTCGGAGGCTCGGGACAAACCTTCTACAAACACATTAAATAAGTGTTTAAATGCTAAACACAACATGGTTTTATTCTGAAAAACTGCACAAACACAAGCCATGCTGCAGAAATAACTTTGTTTAAAAGAGGATTTTAAAAAGCTCAAATACAAAAGCTCTTTGTTTGACGTATTAGGACCATTGGGGGTAAAAGAATAATAATTAGAGTCGGGGGGTTATTCAACGGAAAAACTTTCCAAAATAAAAGTCATAAATGTACAAGAAAAAAACTTGAATATTCTCCGAGACTAAACTTGATAATTTCAGAGAATATCTGTTTTTAAGTTTCAGTTCAACAAGTGTGAAACGTTGAAGAGCTCCAAGTGGAAACTTCCTTTGGGGTAAAATCAAACACTTACAGTAAACTTTTAGTGCATTTATATTTTTGCTTTTTGAGAATGAAGGCGAAAGGTGTACGAACTAACGCTAGTAATTTACATTTATTCTTAAAAGTTGAACTTTGACAGTCACTTCCTGGTCCTTGTTGCTGAGTCTCTGATAAAACCTTCGCCACGACTGCAGTGTCTTCCCCGACCAGATCCAGAAGCCGGAAGTGATCCCCACGATCATGGTCATCAAGTACTAGATCATGAACACGGTGAAGTCCGGCGTCAGCGGCGCATAGTTCCTGGCCGGGCACGGCACGGCGAAGTGCTTGCACGTCCGCATGAACCATGTGAGCTCCCACCGCGGCCGGAAGGCCTGTTCATAGAAGTAGCAGGTGATGACGATGGTGGCGGGCACTGTGTACAGCACACTGAACATGCCGATCCGCACCATTAGCTTCTCCAGCTTCTCAGTCTTGGTGCCGTCGTGCTTCATGATAGTGCGGATGCGGAAGAGCGACACGAAACCCACCAGCAGGAAGGAAGTGCCGATGAAGAGGTAGACGAACAGCGGCGCCAACACAATACCGCGCAGTGCGTCCACGTTGTAGATCCCCACGTAGCAGACGGCGGTGAGCAGGTCGCCATCCACCTGCCCCATCGCCAGGATGGTGATGGACTTCACCGCGGGCAGCGCCCAGGCTGCCATGTGGAAGTACTGCGAGTTGGCCTCGATGGCCTCGTGGCCCCACTTCAAGGCGGCGGACAAAAACCAGGTGAGCGACAGGATCACCCACCAGATGGAGCTCACCATGCCGAAGAAGTAGATCATGAAGAGGATGGTGCAGCCTTCATTTTTGGTGCCCTGCACCACCATCTTATAGCTGTTGAATCGATGGTCGATGCACACGACTTTATCCTCCAACAGGAAGCCGGCGGCGTAGGCGACCGCCACCATGAAGTAGCAGCCGGACAGAAAGATGATCGGCTGCTCTGGGTATCGAAACCGTTGCACATCCACCAGATACTTGAGCACGGTGAAGAGCGTGCTCACGCAGCACAGAATGGACCAGACACCCAGAGCCAGCCGAACATTAACTCTTCCTCGTGGAAATACATCAGTCTGTTGGGTTTGGGTCCAAAATATCACTGAACAAATGACAGAACTAAATATAATAAAAAGCCATAAATAAGAAATAGTAGCTCAAACTTAAACTACCACCAGATCTGCTGCGACTTGTAAAGAATAAAGCGTTCGCTGCTAGCTGTTTTGTTAGCATGTAGCTCACCTGGTAGAGCGGCGATGAGCGGGTTCGAATCTGTCCCCCTTTTACAACCTCAACTGCACTGTCATTAAAAGGCATGAACAAAAAAAAACCATTACATTTGAACTTCATTATTTGTATTTGTTTGTGTTTTAGTCTTTAAAAATACATAAGTGTGAAGAATAAAGGCTGGCTCTCTCTGCTCTGTGTAACGTTAGCATGTGTAACTAGCTTACGAGTGTGAACCGAGTACTTTCTTACTTCTTTGTTTTGTCCTAAAAGTATCTGCAAAATAAATGATGTTCTTACAGAAACGTCCTCTTTGTGTTTTCAGTTTGTTCGGGGTGGATTCAGAACTATTTTACATTTTGAAGGTAAATCTTGATAAAACCACTTCCTGTACACCATGAAGGGTTTGTGAGATTTAAGGTGGACAAATGATTTATAAAATAAAACAATATTATCTGTACATCATCTAACCTTCACATGTGGATAGATAACAAGAACAGTTTTATTTGTCAGCTCCAGTATGCACTCATTATTCATGAACAGGTTCAGGGGACTTCTTAATCCGCCAAAACTTGTGAATAAATCTGCTGTAACAATGCTAACGAATGCTATGGAATGCTAACAGGAGAACGTGTTCAGACCGACGCACAAAAAAACAATGAAGATTTAAATCAACAAATACAGAGTTTAAAGCAGATTTACATACGAGAAGATTCTGTAAACAAATATTAGCACTTAGCTTAGCTTCAGTACTTAGCTTGCGCACTTCAGCTAACGTTCAACACCTGTGGCAGAGTTTGTACACCCCTCGGACTGTCTCGTCGGGTGGATTATTGGAGGGTTTGTTCACACCTGTGGTCGTCTCCTCAGGTTCATTGTCTGAGTTCGTTCACCAGAACTTGGCGGCGGGCAGCAGGGAGAGTTTCACCCTCTGTCCCGGGTTGAAGACGTCTCGAACTTCGGTCTCCAGACGTACACCGGGCACCTTGAAAATGGACACGGCTGAAAAACAGACAGAAGAAGATAAATGGAAGTTTGTGATGGTTTATTAATATGTATAAGGTGGAGTTCTTACTGTCTCTGAGGTGCATGATGGGAGGAGGCAGCGTGCTGAAGTACGGGTGCTGTAGGGAGTCCTGTGCCGAGATCCGGTCTGCAGGGAGCAACTTCAACATCCCCCGGACCAAATCCTCCGTCTTATAGGGCAGCTGGTCCAACCTGATCCAGGACAACATACTAACACTTTACCATACAGTTTATTAACCAACGGTAGACTATAGCTAACATGCTAACAATTTATCATACAGTTAAGCAACAGTAGGCTCCATGCTAACATGCTAACACTTTACCATTTAACCAACGGTAGACTCTAGCAAGCATGCTAACTCTTTATTATACAGTTTATTAAACAACAGTAACTCTGTGCTAACACTCCATGCTAACACTTTACCATACATTACATCAAGTCATGGTTGACCCCATCCTAGCACATGAGCTAGGATAAAACTGCACTTCTTGTAAGTATTGAAACTGTTAAAAATTGTATTTATTATATTTTCTCACCTTTTCCAAACGCTCCTAAATGGCTTCGGCTGTGAGTGAAGAAACCGCTCTGTGGAGAGAAAAGAAGCTTCCTGTTAGCCCCCGGCTGATTTAAACTGTATATTAGTTTCCATGTAGTCAAAGTGTGTCAATTAAAGCTGCAGAATGATCTGAGATCAGCTCCTGTCTGCAGAGTACTCAAGTATTTACAGACAACTATCACTGATTACTGTGAGATTTAATAAAAGTTCAAATCAGAAGATTCTCAGTGAGCTTCTGCAGACTCTGTTGTCTCTGATTTCTGAGTGGGTTTATGGACGTTTGTCCTGGATGGACATGAGAGATAATGATATGTTTGGGAAAAGGAAGTCACACTGAATGATTTGAATAGAGTTTCATGTGTGCAAGTTCACTTTTCACTGAGTTATAAAGAAGAGGAGGAGGAGGGAGATTCTCCAGACCCAGAGCCTTTAAAAGAAGTCGTATTTAATCTTTAAGCTCACTGTGATCTCCTCCGAAGAATTTACTGTAAAAAACACTTTTATCTTTGAAGACTAAAGCTGCTGATCTGTCTGGTTTCTTCACAAACTCATCAGTATTCAGCCTGTGTGCCACAATGCTGACATTAATATACATATTCTTTACCATATTAGGAAAATCCCTTATCTACGTTATTATGTTTTATGTACCACCGTGTACTATGTTGTGGGTTATTTATAAAGATATTTCAAATATATTCCAACTAATAATATTTATTAAAATAAACCAGAAGAAATAACTCACCTGGTTTATAATTTGGCAGCTGGCTGACTCCAGGCCAGCTGTCCTCAGAGGGGAGGCCCAGCACCTGCAGGGACAGTAATCATAACAGTAATAATAATAAATATAATTAAATTATAATAATATATTATAATAATATAATAATAATAATAACAATAATATTAATTATAATTAAATTATAATAATATATTATAATAATATAAGAATAATAATAATAATAACAATAATATAAATTATAATTAAATTATAATAATATATTATAATAATAACAATAATTTAAATTATAATTAAATTATAATATATTATAATAATATAAAAATTATAATATAAATTATAATTAATATTATAATAATATATTATAATAATAATAACAATAATATTAATTATAATTAAAGTATAATAATATATTATAATAATATAATAATAATAATTACATTCTAATAATACAATAATAATAACAATAATAATACCGTCCAGATCTTCTGCAGTTGTTCGAACACGTCAGAGACTCCGGGGAACGCCGGCGCCCCCTGCAGCATCTCTACGAAGACACAACCAGCTCCCCTGATTCAAACAAAAATATAACTTTATTCAAAAATCAAACCACTACAATCTTCTACATTTCAAAACTAAATAATAGAAAGAAAGGAAATAAATATAAATGCCTCAAACATTTAAATAAGTACCACCTTAAAAATCCTATATATTAAAATGAAAGTAAACATGAAATAAAGAAATAATAAGAATGAAATAAACTCCAAATAAAATGTAATGTAACAATATTAAAATACATTTATAATAATATTAATAACAATAGTAATAATAATACCCTATTTCGACTTTCCATTTATTATCACAGTGTTATTTATAAATGTTTAAATAAGAGTAAAAGTGAAAGTAAAGCCTCTGACCAGAGGTCAAGGGCGGTGGAGTACTCTGTGGCTCCCAGCAGGACGTCGGGGGGGCGGTACCACAGCGTCACCACCTCAGAGGAGAAACTCTGACTGGGGACGGACTTGGACCGGGCCAGACCTAAACACAGACATAAATCAACAAGTATTATTATGTTATTCATTCCTCTTTATAGTTACACATATTTATTCCTTTATTTATTATTCTTTATATTTCCACATTTTGATCTACTTATTTATTCCTTTATTTAATTTCTCTTTATATATTTTGTATTAATTTATTCTTATATTTGTTTATCTTTATATTTCAAGTCATTATTATTTTTTAAATTATTTTTCCTGCCGTACTCCCCAGGGTGACATAAAAAGCTGTGTTAATGTTCCTGGTTCAGGTCTCACCAAAGTCGGCTATCTTGAGTTCTCCCAGGTAGCTGATGAGCAGGTTGTGCGGCTTCAGGTCTCGGTGCAGGATCCTCTGGCTGTGGATGAAGCCGAGCGCTCGCAGCAGCTGGAACATGAACAGCTGCAACAACAGCGACAGTTAGTCAGTAAAACTTTATGATTTATTTTATTATTAAAGGACGTCTGCAATCAAAAGAGTCCTGATGATACCTCCTTAAAACACTTTATATCTCCTTAAAACACTTTATATCTCCTTAAAACACTTTATACCATCTTAATAACCCTAATACCACTTTGATTATAAATATCACCTTAAAAACCCACCTTTAATGAACAATTAAGAACTTGTGGGTACAAACCAGGTGAGTGAGCCCCGCCCACTTCCTGTCCCACCAGCCAATGAAAAGACAAACGTGACAGTTGTTACAATGAGGCGTGAACGGACCCGGACGTTGTGAGAGTGAAGTCCTCCGGGGTGTCGGCTCAGGTACTGGGCCAGATCCGTCTGCTGCAACACAAATAACGATGTTTCAGCTTCGCAGTAAACTCGTAACGATGTTCCAGCTTCACAATAAACTCGTAACGATGTTCCAGCTTCACAACACAGATAACGATTTATACGTTTAATATAAAGTAACTTTCTCACCATGTATTCGAAGACGAAGGTCAGAGAGTCTCTGGTGTGGATGATGTCGTGCAGGACGACAATGTTAGCGTGTTTCAGACCTTTGAGCAGAGACACTACACACACACCCACACACACACACCCACACACACACACACACACCAAAATCCATCTTAAAACTCTTAAAGGGCCTACGAAATGATCTGTCTTCAGTGTTGTTGGGCTGGTATATGATGGAGGTTTCATATCTATTGTGAAATGTGTCATATATATATTTATATTATTGATGTATTCTTAATAAATCACGATCATAACAGCATAAAAATGACTTCCGCTAACAATCGATCGCTGCGCCGAGAGCATCCACTTCGGCAATGTTCGGGCGATGACGTCACAAGTAGAATACAGCCGCCGCCAGTGTTCGTCTGCGTTACAGCCGCCGCCAGTGTTCGTCTGCGTTACAGCCGCCGCCAGTGTTCGTCTGCGTTACAGCCGCCGCCAGTGTTCGTCTGCGTTACAGCCGCCGCCAGTGTTCGTCTGAGTTACAGCCGCCGCCAGTGTTCGTCTGCGTTACAGCCGCCGCCAGTGTTCGTCTGAGTTACAGCCGCCGCCAGTGTTCGTCTGCGTTACAGCCGCCAGTGTTCGTCTGCGTTACAGCCGCCGCCAGTGTTCGTCTGAGTTACAGCCGCCGCCAGTGTTCGTCTGAGTTACAGCCGCCGCCAGTGTTCGTCTGCGTTACAGCCGCCAGTGTTCGTCTGAGTTACAGCCGCCGCCAGTGTTCGTCTGCGTTACAGCCGCCAGTGTTCGTCTGAGTTACAGCCGCCGCCAGTGTTCGTCTGCGTTACAGCCGCCGCCAGTGTTCGTCTGCGTTGAAGCAGCAAAGACTGCTGTCAAGTATTAGGAGAAAGAACGGACAACAATCGATCGTCATGGATACTTGTGAAGCGATGTGTTGTGTGGGGACGTGGGGCCGTCTCCAGCTTTCTGTGGCCAAAAGAGGATAAAATGTTGCGTTTATGGACAAGACAAGTGCGTCGATTTTTTTTTTTTAATTCATTTTTATGCTGTTATGATCGTGATTTATTAAGAATACAATATATATATATATATATATATATATATATATATATATATATATATATATATATATATATATATCCATTTTAAAAGAATTTCAAACCTCAATTCCACCTTAAAATCCCTAGAACCACCTTAACAATTCCAAAACCTTGTTAAATATGAATATCACTGATAAGTGAACAACATGTCGACCGAAATACCACCTCAAAAATATGTGTGTGTGTGTGTGTGTGAGTGTGAGTGTGTCTGTGTGTGCGCGTGTGTGTACCCTCTCTGATGGCGGTGAAGGGGACCCCCTCCTCCGTCTTCATCTGGATCTGCTTCAGAGCCACCAGCTGCCCGTTGATCCTCCATAATAAATATATTAAGTAATAAATACAGAAATATAAATAAATAAATATATTAAGAAATAAATACAGAAATAAATAAATAATAAAATGGTTATTATTTTTTTTATATTTGGTCATTTTTCTTTGTATTTCCACATTAATGTTCCAGTTAATTCTGCATGTGATGAATGAATAACTAACCTGCTGACGCCTTTATAGACGCAGGCGTACGACCCCCCCCCCCAGTTTCTCCAGAGACACGTAAGAGTGAGCAGCTCCGAACTGCAGCCCCGCTTTCTGAGGACATAATACAAAAATGATTTATATTATTATGTATATATATATATATATACATATATACATATATATACATATATATATGTATATGTATATATACATACATATATACATATATATATATATATATATATATATACACATGTATATACATATATATATATATATATATATACATATATATATATATATGTATATATACATATATATATACATATATATATATATATATATATATATGTATATATACATATATATACATATATATATATATATATATATATATATGTATATATATGTATATATACACACACACATATGTACATATACATGTGTGTGTGTATATATACATATATATATATATATACATATATATATATGTATATATACACACACACATATGTACATATACATATATATATTATACATTGATTATATTATATTTTAAATATGATACATTATTTATATTAAATATTATACATAATATACTGAATAATAAGGTGTATTTATGGACCCAGCTGTGCGGCTGCCTCCCTCCCTGAGGATCACTGC